>NW_024533182.1:0-179038 GCF_016097555.1 Gigantopelta aegis
TTTTTCCCCAATAACAAAAAACCATTAAATTTAATGTCATTGACATAAATATTTAATAAACCTTTTTCCTTGGGAGCAAACAGTGTGTAGTATTAGCATTTGTTGTTGAACATAAGAGATTATTAGAAAGGAAAATAAACATACACCATTCTACACTTGCGTAATTGTTTAGTGACAATGCTGCGTAGGGAATGACTTTGATTGTGGGGGACGGATAGACATCATAGTAGACGAGCGAAACCCAAAAAAATGATGGTGACGTATATAACAAGGAATAAAGAAAAAAAAGCGCAGTGGGTACGGATTAGAAAACCTACGGGGGAGACCCCAATTGATTATAGTCCCAATCGCCTGTAACACTCGCCACCACTGCATTACGATCATGTAAGTCTGTTATTCTCTTTAAAATTTTAAAACCACGCTACCACGCAGTAAAAGTACTGCATACACTTACCAAACAAACGGACTTGAGACAAATCTGAGCCAATTTCTGCCTCAGACAAAAGCACGTTCTAATAAAAACCATTTATAACACATTGAAATACTCCATCATGATAAACTAACCTTTTCACTAGAACTGTCAAAACAATCTGCAACATAGATTCTTGCTCTGTCGACGTACATCTAATAAAATACAAACATCACATGACAATAATATATGTCAGCAACGTGTTAATATATGTCAGCAATGTTAATCTATAGGTCAGCAAGGTGTTAATATATGTTAGCAATGTGTTAATATATGTCAGCAAACGTGTTAATATATGTCAGCAATGTATTGTTCATGTAAGTTAACAATATCTATCAACTTACTAATATCTCTAAAATTTTTTCGATATATTAACAATTAAATTTGCTAAATCTAGAGACAAAAGAGTATATCGTTGTGAAGATAAAGCTTATATTAGTAGTCAATAAACAAATATATATCTTTGATGTTTGAAGATGCCAAATCACAATTTGAATTATTAAGTTTGAACAATATGAGCAGCAGAGAAACACAAAATGCTAGAAGGCAGGAGAATGAGCAAGCCAGGCCTGTGTACAATAAATATGGAAGCTTGATTATCTACACCCATCTATGCAGTATTTGTGGTTAGAGGCTAATTAAATTTGATAGTAGTTAGTACCAATGTACAATGGCATGATAAGGGACAGTCCTTTTGATAACATAGTAAGACAAACATGGCCTGTATCATAATATAGCAGGCTACTAGAAAGAATCAATTTTCTTAACCAAATACTGCAAAAAATCAACACGGATGTATATCATGTTATTATGTTAAATATAAAACTTTACCTTTGTGGCACCATTAGAAGGTAATGTTCTCATAAGAGTACACATACTGACAAACACAGCATTGCCTATGATCCAATCCCCTTGTTGACAAACTGTGCTCTCTGTGACAAGTCTCTTTAAGATTTGCCTATGAGGAATCTAAAGCACACAAATATGACTTATAACAGTGCAGCAGTAATGTTCAACACAGTACATGACATTAGTAATAATAGATTATTGTGACATGTGTGTGTATTAGTGTATTATTATGTGCTTCCATTAAAATATACATACTGTCGTTATTGTCTATTAAAATATTACAGTAATAGTAACTATATAATTGTAATATAATTATTGTATTACCTGAGGTCTGACAGGTTTTGATTTAGCAGCAAACAATACATAATGATAAGTGATGTTCCAAATGTGTACATAATGCTGTAATCTCTAATGACAACAAAACCATGGACATAACTCTGATAATATCTTTGCCACTCATAGAACTACACATAACAACAACAAGTATATATAAACAATAAGTAAAAACAACTTTAAACATATATATATTATAATACACAGTATATATACTAGTATGATATGTGTATAAAGGTAACATTGTATTGAGCCAATGGATTATATGACAACTAGTAGATGTTGTTAGACAGAGTCAATTTTATTGTTTATCTTACCTGTCCTGACAATTTTTTATCCAGTAAAGTCATAAGATCAATAGATTGAGGAGTGACGTTCAGCATGAGCTGTCAAGATATCTACTTGCAGCTCTACAATATATATAATATATCTTCTATGTTAACAATTTAATCAGGATCAGTGTGACACTTGTAGTACTTACTACTTAAGGTAATTTGGATACAAGAAGTCTACTATAATTTATACAATAAAATAAATTTGAAACTCATCATTTGAGTTACTAAGCATGCAGTTGGCTGTGCTGAGGCTATAGATACTCACATGTAGATAAGGGCTGGATATTAAAGCTGACCATATGTACAAGTATAGTGAAGTGTCTCATATTTGGACAAGTGATGTTTTGGTAACTCTCCTTACATGAACAATATCCTTAATAGAAAGGTGAAATGATTGTAGTTAACAAAATGTCCATAGGTGTTCTTAAGTCATTGTGTTCACTTGACTCTTTCAACATTTCTTTACATTTTGTCTTAAATTGTTCACAAAACAGTAGCATAGTTCTATACAGTAAATGACACATTGATCTGATGACTCCATATAGTACAGGTTTTTGTAAAGATGCTAATATACTCCTAAAATCGTCATGAGCATTGTCTATATCAGAAGTAAGTAAAACATTATAATATTGTATACAATACATACCTTCTAATTATTTCCTTGATATTTTTGAGTAAGAGCAAGTATTTTGAACCAAACTATCTCTGTAAAAATAAAAAAATTATACACAAATGATGAATTTTCATTGGAATACAATATATGGGTTATGATTGTGTTATGTAGTATTAAAATGATCTTCATTAGCAGGTAATATCAGATTTAATGATAACTATCATTAAAGGGCTTACCACACAGTATGAACATTAAAAGCACTGATAAAACCTGATAACATGTCACCTAGACAAATACAAAGTCAATGTCCTGATAAGTAACTGTACCACTTGTAGTCATTTCTTATAATCTACTTAAACTCAATCATAAACACTACTTTAAATTGGTTTTCAAGACTTAATCACAAGAGGCAAAACTAAAGAGTTATAAGTGATAACAAGTCAATGACAATAGAGAATAACATAAGAATATTTTGTATAGTAATTATTATTGACTTACCAGCCACTATCAAAGATTAATGGTACCAATGGAGTATAAGTCATGGTCCTCCAACAAAAATAGGCAAAGACATCTGTAATAAAAATATTATTGCAATTAATACACAGCATTAAATACAAAATTGAAAATATCTACTACATACTTACTTGATCTCCATTTAATTGCAACAACCATTGTATAGCCTAGTGTACATTGGTATGTTGGTAAACTAGGATGACCACCAATAGTAATTAACCTATTAATATAAACAATAAAGAAATGTAACAATTATTACTACAACAATAGAATACAATATAATTACTAAATAATACTATCTTGTTAAATAATACAACATTTACTACTAAGTATTCTAAGCATGGAGAGGGCAAACTGAATTTAGTCAAGAAAACAACCAATATTATAGTAAAGAATAAACACAGATTATAATTATACATGTACATGTTGTATACAAAGTTAAAAATCTATTATTTCAATACCTTCTTAATATTGTTTCTTTCATCTCTTTCATCACAGATACCATCAGTAAAATAAAAGCTTTAAAAAGACACAAAGTGAAAACAAATGATAATAGTCCATACTAAATTATTATTGGAAACATATAATACTGGATTTAGTTAAAGATATACAGTCACATACCTTTAATAATAATACGAGATGGCATAATTGTATATCAAGTGAAGAGGTATATCGTAATAAAAGACTTTTTAAATCTACAAAATACACAATATAAAGAACATTATGAAAATTAATAATAAATATATTACAATATATTATGTAAATTGATAATATTATAACATGTACTACAATATGCCCAGAAAATTTTAGCAGAGAAATGTTTTTGTTAATAGCTCTTTTGGTGACATTTATAAATTATAGTTTTGTGATTTCTATTCATCAATAGCTGATGGTACACTTGTAGATAGCACCACTTTTGGCTTGGAAGATTCTCTTGAAATAATAATACAGTAATCAAATTCACATCAAATGATTTACAACCACACTTGTATACCTTAAATTTACAATTATTTTCGAAAGACTTTGAATTTACAAGAATACCGTAAATTTCCAATACATGTAACATACAACTTTTGTCAAGTTGTTTGGCATTGAAATTACAAACGGACGCAATACTAAGACTTAATATAAAGTGTTTACATGTACATGATTAGGTAATATAAAGTGTTACATGTACATGATATTATATAACACTTACCACTGGACTCAATGAACTACAGGATATTATCTTCATTATCTAAAAGGATGCAAGTATATAGACTAAATAAAATGGCTATCATATGATAGTAACTCTAACCTGAAGGACTAACTGTACAATATAATGTGTTGTAAATAAATGTGAGTGATCAAACAAGATAGACACAGCTTTCTTTAATTCAGATTGATCCTTACTCTCTGCTACTTTATTGCTATAAAACATTGGCTATTATAAAGAAACCAACATATAATATTAATGAAATACCAGTAGATGTAATCTCTAATTATGATAATGGGTGGGGCTCAAAGAGTTGATAAGCTAGGTGTAATACATACAAGGAGTACTAAGATATCAGTTAAGAGATAATGACACAAAAAGTGTGATAATGTACTATAAAATCACTTATTTGAATATAATAAACATACTTACCAATGCTCCAATCATTTTTGATATCTTCCAATATTTAGTTGGTGGTTCAAAGGCCTATATTATAATAAATACATTAATTAGGATCATTACAATAATAAAACTCACTGGTAGTTTACCACTGTAAAAAAGGAGATCATGAAGTGATGCACTGAGACCATTATCATCATCAGGTGGTGCTGTAGAACTATGTAAATAACAAATATACAAGTAATAAAAGATATTGTTTTAAGAGCAACCAGTTAACAGTAGAGGTTCCTTTGAACAATCTTATAAGAGAAATGAAAAGTCTATAGAAGCTACTTAGTTGCCTATATATTAAAAAGATCATAGTACTTTAAATGAAAAAGTGATGCTCTAGAAACTAATAGAGTTAAAATAACATTTCATAACTAAGTACCTTTCATTATATAATAAAGCTACCTTTTGTACACAGTGAGAGAGAGAACAGTAGAAAATAGGGCCTGAAAAGAAAATGGCATTCATTGTCTAACAGTTAACACAAAAACTTAACCATGAACTTAATATAGGACACATCACAAAACATGATGTATACTTGACATGACCTTAACATGAACTTAACAAGGTCAGCCTAACTAGCTTACCATATAATGTTGATGTATGAAGGAGTTCTCAGCTTGACTCATACCATAGAGATGCCCAACAATATCACACAGTATACCCTATAAATACAGGACACTATATGTAGTTATATTACCATAGCAACCTATGTATTATAAAGGGATCCACCAATAGATTAGAAAACAATATTGCTTCGATATATGCAAAGGCTGTTTAAAAAATGTAATCTCCAGTCACAAATGTGATTACAATATAAAATTGGATCTTTCCAAACTTCCAAGTAACCAAGAAAAATCAACAAACAACTTGAAACAAGACATTTCTTACCTGTTACATTCTACTATGGAGTATTAGATTATAATATGTAATATTGTAATACATTATTTTACACTTACAGGAATAGCTAGCTCCAACTTCACGTAAACATTCACATGCTGTAGCTCTTAATAATCGATTGTTCTCTGCCTTAATCTATATGAGTAAATGAGAGAGAGAGAGAGAGAGAGAGAGGAGAGAGAGAGAGAGAGATGGAGAGAGATAGGGGAGAGAGAGAGAGAGACCTTATTGTGAAATGTATATATGTATATAAAGTTAATAAAATCTGATTGAAATAATAACATCACATAGAATATATACAAACAATTTAAAAGTTTGCTCTGATATTTTGGGCAGTACAAAGATATTTTTGGAAAATTGTAATCATAAGAAATGTAATAAAAAACATCTTTTTTCATTGGAGTGATCCTTTAACATATTATACAAGATCTAATAACTAGTTAAGTCATGTGTACTACCACTATTACTATTACTATTATTAGGAGTATACAATATAAACTTCAATAATTATACTAAATTTTGTAAGTAGATATGTAGTATTGAAATGGTTGATAGAAAAAATATTACAAATAGGAATACTCTTACCTTCTCAATATCTCTAAAAGAAATGTAATAAATTCCAAGAGAAAAGGTTGAACAGTGAAATTTTCCTAAGGATAAGTAGATGATAATAATTTTTATCACTGTTATTAATTATAGCAAATTTAATGACATTTTGACTTACAAGAAAATCACTTTGAATTAACACAACAGTCAATGATCACCAAAATCTGTTAACAATAAACTAATTATTAACTCCTCCCACCTGACTCTCATACCTGAGATGTAAACAAAGGATCACCTGATGTCTTTGTTGATCAAATATTTTCTTTAATGTAACTAATACCAACTCTAGTCTAGAGCATAAATAGAGAAAATGTTAAATGCATCATAGAACAAGTACATATAAAACAATAATGTTTTGTTACCTGTTAAGGTCATCCAATAAGAATGATACACACTCCTGAAATATTCCAAGTACATTTAGTCTGAGTGTAATGCTTTTGTCATCAGAAAAAACAATCTAAATAAAGACAATAAAGATAGATAGTTCTTTATGAAATGGGAAGTCAACTTTGATGTATATTGGTAATGTTTATGGTTCAGAGGTGGGGATTAGTTTAGTAAAAACAACAATGTCCTATAGCCACTGTCTAAATATTACCTAACATCAACAATGTACAATGCTACAATCGTCAACATGGGAGGAATCATCACGCATACTACAATATGCAGACAGCCACTCCCACAAACTATTACACTCACCTGTAACAAATCATGGACGAGTGATTCTACATTAGTACGATTATTAACGAGAAAAGTAGCTGGGGAAGATCGAAACTCGTACCAAAGTGGATCCATAGAACATGTAAAAATCGTGAGTCAATAATAATTAGTGAAGGGTGTTGTGATGATCCACGTGATCGCCGCTGTCAGCTGGTCTGGTAACTATGGCAGTTAACAATATAACGATTGATGACTGACAGCGCCGTAGTTCATGTTAGCTCTGCAAGAAAAGAACAAAAAAAAAAAGCCAAAGAAAAAGCAATCAAAAAAGGTTCCTGATAGGCCTCGATATTCTTATACTGTTCTGATTGCAATGGCTTTGATGGAAAGCTCAAAACGGGTTCTTCAAGTTGGCGAATATATCGTTTTATACAGTAAGGACACATATTATAGATTATAATGCAATATTCTCATATTTTTACAGGGATAAATTTCCAAATTACTGCATGGGATCAAGCAATTGGAAGGTATGATGATAGTTGGCATCATTACTCATGGTACCTTATGACATCATGTAAAGCTTATAATATGTTATAATTTGCAAATGATCATGACTTTGCCGTAGTCATGAGAGAAAATACCTACTAAATATAAAGCAGTACCAATCCATACATTCAGAATCTATTATATCCTAGCATGATGCTTGTGATTATGGCCATTGTTCTTGTGTATATGTTCAGTCTTTTGTATTTATTTTCAGAATTCAATCAGGCACAGTTTGTCAAAAAGTTAAACTTCATCAAAGTGAATTGCGCAAATGGCACTCATGGAAAAAGATCAAGCTACTGGGGTATCGCTCCCAAAAGACTAGCTTTATGCAAGCAGAAGTAAGAAGAGCTAAGATTCGGATGTGTGACCCAAGTATCTTATCAGAAATATCTTCATGTAAGATAGTATTGTTTGTGTTCATGTAACTATTAGAAGCTTTGTTATATAGCTATTGTTCCGCCAACACAGTTCATTCATTCAAAATCACATGAAGTCAACTTACTATGTCCCAGTGGAGATAGTTCCTTTTCAGTCACATTGGGACTACAAAATATACTTACACTCCACAAAATAAAACACTTCCGGTAAAAAATTCCTCTTATTAAACATGATAGTATGCACATTTGGATTTTTTTGTCTTTTAGGAAGAAAGTCATAAGGATGTACAACGTCAAGATAATGCCGATAATCTAGATAACAAACTACATATGTATCAATGTCATCAACTCATACAATGCCCAGTCATGCATCAATTGAAACAATACATGTTACTTCTCTCCATAACTTTTATCCACAATATACGTATCAACAGGATACACCTGGATACCTGTTCAACCTGATATTCCAATTATTTCAAATAGTCAACCACCACATCAATATTTTACAAATCAAATGAATACAGAAAGCACTTTCCTATTTGCTCCAATGCAGCCATCTCAAAACTTTGAGATGTTAAATTCCATATCTTCTTTGGCGCCACCATCTCCATTAACCCAATTTGAAGGGATATACCAGTATCAACATAGCATTACATAAGTCAATAGCACTCGGTCAGTCTAATTGGTAAGTTGCATTAATTATTATTGATTTGTAAAAGTAAAATTAACTATTAATGATATCTTAGCTTACATTTTTTAATGTGATAGTACGGGTAAATATGAAATCCACTATGTACTTTTCATTACATCATTGTAGGATATCAACATATGACTGTGAAAAAATCTTAGGAGAGTTCCATTTTACAACAGATATTCCAACGATAGATCCTCATCTTAGTCACATTGTAAGTAGAGAGATAACATCAAGTGATTCCACATCATTGAAACACTGGATAGAGACATAGAACCAGTAAATATTAATGATGAGTGTTCCATCAACACTGATACAGCTACTCAATCAAATATCAAGTTCTTACTATAGATGACTTTCTTTCTAGATTCTTTGTTTAAAGTCAAAATCTATCAATGATCTCTTGTCTAACTTCAATGTAGATGTTCCAGCTCCTGACAATGCAAAATTAAATGATGAAATACAACCAACTAATGTCAGTGAAGCATGCTTAGGTTTAAAACTTCATGGTTAGTGAAATGTCTATTATCTTCTCTCAACATGACTAATTGTGCTGTATGCAGTGACTGTTTGAAAAATTAATACTGAATGTTATTTTGAACTATTTTATGTATTTTATCACGTATTTATTGTGATGAAATAGGAAAATTTTCCACCATTTTATGTTTTATACATATTTACAATTATTTCTGAGTTAAATAAGGTTTATGAATATAATATTATGATAATTACTATTATGCTTCTAGTCAAAGTTACAGAACGTTTGAGTCAACATTTCCTACTTTTGTAGGAATGCATGACTGCATGTTTTAAGTACAAAGTTGTCGTGTGATAGATACATGACAAGAGGTTGTCTGTGTTGGGTTAAATCATAGATAGTGTTATGGTTAAATAGATTATAGAAGGTTGAATAGATGTGCCACGAGTATGGCTGGATGTCAGTGATCAGATATTAGATTCCTGCATCATGCCTTGGTGAGAGTTCATTGTGTACTCTTAATTTTAGTGACGTGTTTCAAATTTAATTTGTAACTGCCCAAAACTACTGACATCCAATTAAGCATGTACACCAAATCTTCTTGTGCAACAAGGAGTCACAACTCATTAAAGGATGAAATTAATGCCAACAATCCTGAGACCTTGTCTATAAAAGTATAAGTGTGAATAACGTCAAACCCTGTATATTGGTGCTATGTTATTGATGATTATATTGACATTAAAGACAATACATGAATAAATGAAGAAGTTGCCAAAAATAGTGAAACATCTATAACAACATCAACAAATCAAAATACTTCATTTGTATACTCCATATACAGTAAATTTATTGGGATAAACATTAATTCACCTAGCTGTTGAAGAGGATTGGTTCATTGGTATATGATGGGATTAATTGGAATACTTCATATGTACTATCTACTAACAGAAGAAATTAGACTCCTAGCTGGTTCTGATCAGACAATGATTCAATTTTAACTTATATATTTTTTGTCTAGCTGAGATTAGATTTTAATGATCTTGAATACTATTTATATATTGCACTACTCATGTATATCTTCTTTACAATGTCTCATATTTTACTTTGCTAACGTCAAGTTTCTTAATAAAATTTTATTGTATCACTACAAAATTTTCCACATAATTTAATTAATTAATAATAATAATCATTATTGCGTATAAACATGTCCATACATTTACTTGTAGCCACGCCTATTAACCGCTAATTGTAGTGATGTGCTTCAAATTTAGTAGTTTGCTGTTGTTTCTTCTGATAATTTATTATGCAAATGGACAAATTCTAGCTAAATTCAACTGGTAAAGTGACAATTTAAAAAGAGTAATTATAACGTGTCGTATATATCTATATATTATATAGGTCTATGTACTAGTAGAGGGGCAACTGAATGTTGTGAAACAGATTGTCAAGGACAACCAAACGATTGTTACTGTGATGAGTCTTGTTTAATATTTGGTGATTGTTGCAGAGATATATACAAATTTACCAGTTGTGGATCAAGTATGTCATATTATAATTTTGTTTCTAGTATTATAATATATAAAATTATAATTATTATAATTGTTTAACAATTATAATATAATAGCAAAATATATAGTTCAGTGTCTAGTTTTACTTTGTGTTTAATAGGAAATGGATCAGATTGTGTTCATGGAGATATACGTTTACAGGAAACTACCAATAATTGGCCATTGACTACAATTGATATTTGTATATTTGGATTTTGGGAGCCAATATGTGGACAGTTTTGGAATGAAAGAGATATTCAAATTATATGTTCCTATTTGGGGTTTACAGCAATATCAGGTTTGCATATTAGAGCTACTATTAGTAATACAATATAATATAATTCTCTTATACATGTAGGAAGTCTAACAAATGTGTCAGTCATGCCATCACTCAATAATACTTACACATTGCAATGTATTGGGAATGAAACATTTATTACTAGCTGTATAATTGAGCGTGTCACACAGTGTTCTACAAGAGCTACTTCTCTCTGTAGTAAGTAATGAGCCACTATAGTAGTAATTTAACACTGTATATGCTCTTAGATATGTGTCCCAAAGGATGTGTACATGGAAACTGTTCAGCTGCGCATACTTGTTCATGCTATTTAGGTTGGACTGGTGACACTTGCAATGAAGGTATATAATATTAGTTCTAATAAACTCAGTTATATTATTTATTGATAATTATAAATAAATATGAAAGTTCCATATTTAGAATTATTAATGACATTAGTTCATCTGGCAATAGGTGTGAACAGATATGTATGAATACAAATGGTAGTACAATTTCAATCCAATATGGAATAACTTATTAGCTAAAAATGGCTTTAAATATAAATGAATTATGTATTTGGCACACATTATTTGCAATGTTATTGTTGTAATACATTTGAAGTCACTCATCATTGCTATAAAGTGGTGGATATATTAGCTTATTAATTTGACTTGATGCTTATGTTTACTACTAGTCATGTTTCCAGTTTGAAGCAATATAGCTTCCACTGTAATTATATTATTAATTAGTTTAACTAATAAACATAATGAGACTAATTTTATATGGAGATTACATATAAGGTGTGTTTTGGCAGTGTTCATGTGCCAAGCAAAAAACTAATATTAATGACACTTATTAAACAAAGCAATATAAGTTAACTGATCTATACCACTTTTATTAATATAACTAACTGATTACTAAATCATTGTTATTGTGATTCCACACAATTATGTAACTCAATACACTTATAGATATAAACGAGTGTGAAAATCCTGGAAGTGATATTAATGATAGTGGGAGGTGTGACCAGATATGTATTAATACAAATGGCAGTTATTATTGTGATTGCAATGTGGGATTTATATTAGCTAGTGATGGCTTTAAATGTGAAGGTACGTTTATATATAATAAATTATACCAGCAAATTGCAATTAACAATATACATTGAGAGACTAAATATGACTATAATGCATTGGTAAAGAATATGTTAATAATCTTTTAACACAACTTCTCTTCTTATATCTTTAGAAATGACAATGAATTCACATCTTGCTGAACCATTGTTTACACCTGAATTAACTATACCCAACACAACATCAACAACAGTGTTGATTTCCATAATTGCAGGCTCATTATCTACACTAATTATAGGAGTTTTATCTGTCATTATTTGTGCCATCATTTGTATAACAATATATAGACACAAATCAAAAGTGAAGAGCAGTGTTACATCTATTGAACTCAATGGAATACTCTCGAATAATTGTGATACAGAAAACAACAATGACCCAACTACCAATATCCAATTACGCTACGAAAATATAGGTACAAATAATCTTCAGTTAGTCTCAAACCCTGTATATGGGTGCTGTGCTATTGATGATTATATTGACATTACAGACAATGCATTAATATATGATGAAATTAGCAAATATAGTGAAACATCTAAAAACAACATCAACAAATCAAAATCCTTCATTTGTATACTCCATATCCAGTAAACATAATGGTATTGATACTAATACGCCTGTTGAAGATGAGGTTGATTCATTGGGATATGATGAGATTAACTCATACAGCAGAAATTGTACAATAATATCAGTAAATTGGAATCCTTCGTATGCACAATCCAGTAAATATAATGTTGATAGCATCAAGACATCTACTGATACGGATGGTGAAGATAAAATATCGTTTTCTGAAAACCCTTCATATTTATGGTCTGATAGACATGATAATGTTGTCAGAGATAGCTATAAATCAACATACATAAACCTAGAGGATCGCCAATTTTAAATCCATTATATCTAACATCTCGTCAATATGATGAAGACAGTATTGAGCTTTACTGCTTTAGCAACTTTGCATAAATTGTTTTCACTTTGTATCCTAACATTTTGATTAAACACTATGTATGATAAAGTTGTTTATATATAATGTTTTATTTATCAAGTAACAAGATTACCTTTTTCCATATTTAGTACAATAATGTAATTAGAACAAAATTTTATTTTAGAGTTATAAATTGTGTCTATTGTGCTAATTGTATACCTTAAGTGTTAAAAATAGGAAAGCATAAAAAATGTTTCTCTAGTATATCACAATTGTCCTCTTATTATAATTATTATGAATGTATTAATAATAGTTAACCTGTCTCACTACTTTCCAAAATGTACATATGTTTAAGAGAAAGACAACTGTGTTTATACAACATTACCATAATTTCATCCATCGAAGAGTACCACATACCAGATGTCTTCCAACATAAACCAATGTGTTAATAATAATATAATAAGCAGATTCTAGATCCAAAGTTCTTTTCATTTGAGATTGATGATGTAGCACGCATAATATATATTACTAGATACTATTAGTTGAAGCTAAGATGCTTACAGTATATAAATCACTACTAATATTGTGTACAATGTTTATACATGTATACATCATATGCATGTACATGTTCTAATAATTCCAAATAAGGAAACCTTGTACATGAGTTTGTATAATGTCTCATTATGAGCTATTGTCATCAACAACAGATGTCTCAACTGATGGTTGTATGTTTAGTATGACAATTGGGACAAATACTTTCATTCAGTCTGTTAGTTCGAAAACAGTTGTCAAGGCATGTTATTGTTTTAATATGACAATAATAATGACAGACATCTGTTTATGTCATATGTTATTATATAAATGTCAGTCAAAATCTTTTTTTACTAATCTTTGCTACTCGTCACTATACTGTTTTAACTACCAAAGAGAAAATAGAAGGTAATGAACTTAAATCATTTATGTGGTTATTATGGTTAATAGTGCATATCTGTTGAGATTACATACATCAATAGGCAATGAATAGTTAATGTTAGCCTCATAACTACAAGCCTAACACTAAAATATCATTAACTATTAGCATTACAATAATATAGATATACCCAACTGCTCATGTGATTTCAAATGAACTGTTTTTTTTTTGATATTAACCAGCAGTGCTACAGTATAAAATACTTAATTTGTCTTGTTATTCATAATACAGGAGAAAAAAAGGACATGATGCTTCCTGTTTCGAAGGGAACATTTACTAATTAACTTACCATAGTAGTTGATAAGTGTTAATCAATAACCTGTGTTATACCATGTGTTTTTTATATTCCTATTATAACACTCTATTCCTAGTGTGCCAACTCAGCAATTTATAATATTTTGTTCTATATAGTATTTGTGCTTTAAGGTTTAAGTTTCAAGATCTATTTAACTTAATGTAGTTATAAACAACATTCTGGAAAATCATCACTTATTAATGAACAATAACTCTAAACATTTGATTTAACATAAAAATATTGTTTATATTCAATATGTTTTATTTATTATTAATTCATAACATTTAGGTCAATCGTTATGAATAGTACATCTATATTGATCTTCCTACTTTTATCATCAGTAATGATAAGTGTTAGTTACAATTAATATATTATGTCATATATTTAAAAAAGTAATATTTTTCTCACAGTAGAATAGTACTATTAAGCTTTTCATAGTATGTTCTATATCATACCATTACTATATTCATTATATAGATATCATATGCTGATTGGACACTTTATGTTAGACTTAACTCCTATAGTAATACCAGGAAAGTATATGGTACAGCACTTGGTCGATATTGTTGTTGTACATGTCCTTCCACCTGTTGCCTTTCAAATGTTAATAGTCTTACTTGTAGCAATGGTGGATGTAATACTCGAATTCTTATATGTGCTAATCAAGGGAGTACTGCACAGTCCTGTGTATATTCTAATGTTATTAACAATGATACTGTTAGTTTTGATGAAGGAAATGTTGCAGGTGGTCTGACTAATCCAGTTCCAGTTACTATACCAGGACCATTACTACTTAATGTGAGCTTATAAAATTGCTATATGAAAATCATGTATAACAAATATAACTGCTTCACTTAATCATAGTAACTATAATCATAAAAGGTTATTGTTGAATAGAAAATTTGTATATATTGTTTATGTTACTACAGACTAATGTAAAAGTCAACATTGAAGTCCTTGATGACAATGGAATAAGCTCAACTGTTAATCCAACTCGTATTCTTAATTCTCAAGCTAACTTGCAGTCACCTCAAGTATCTGATACTTTTAGTTCTGACACAACAGTCAATGAAGGTGGTAGCAATGTTATATCATTATCATATGCTACTAGAATAGAGTGTGCTACAAACTACTATCAGTCAGACTGTTCTGTGTACTGTATACCAACTAATGATACTACTGGACATTATACTTGTGATACTAATGGTAACAAGATCTGTTTACCAGGATATACTAATACAAGTAACAACTGTCTTGATAGTATGTTATATTTCATATCATTGATTGATATTTTTAATTATAGAGACTTGATTACTGTAACTATAATGCACTGTATTTACAAAATTATATATCTTATAGTAATAGTTTGAGGTATTGCTTAACAAAGGTATTTTTGTATGGTTTATAACCTTCAACACTTTGAAAGTTAGTTTTTCAATTAATGCAAATTGATTAATAATTACCATTTGAGACTTAAACATTACTGTGCAGCTTTTGCCTTTAAATGTATATTTGTGATATTAATTATTTCTTGATAGATGTTACTCCAGTAATAATTATTTAAAATAATTTGTCATTAATAGATGTAAAACCTTGCAGAGAAGGTTGTCATCCAATTGGAGGCTATTGTTACCCATCTGGACAATGTCTATGTCATAGTGGTTAGTCTGGTATTAATTGTAGTGTTCCTGACTGTCCTAATGAGTGTCAAAATGGTGCTTGTAATGTACCTAATAACTCTGTGTCTGTAATGATGGATGGAGTGGAGTGAACTGTACTCACCAGTATGTCATCAGAAATGTAATCCATCTGGAGGACAATGTACAGCACCTGATACATGTACATGTTTTGTTAAATGGACTGGTGGACTCTGTGATGTTCCTGTGTCAACTCAGATTGGTATGGCTTTTATTTAGTTTGACCAAAAGTAATTCCTCTAAAGTATTTGGTTTCACTTGATGTAGTATACCCTTTTCTGTTCTGTATCTCATCATATTAACCTTTACTGTTTTACTAATATACCATGACAAGAGATACTTTCCTTTTTCCATTGTATACATACTTAATTCAATTTCATATAATTGTCTCAGGTTATGCAATCATATTGTGTAAATTGAGGATACATGTTAAATTCTTTGCAATAATAGATACATATATATATTACACTTGTTTTTATATAGGAGGAGGTACAGGAGGAGTAACACTATCATGTGTTAATAACTGCTACTGTTCTAAAGATAAAGACAATGAATAAAGAAAGCAATGTTTTTTAAAGTTGTGTAGATTATAGTGTTAGACACGTAATATTTTGTAGTAACAAGCAATAATTTTAACAAAATAAATTTTGAAATAGGACCATCCAATATACTTGGAACAGTGTTTTCAAATAATAATATAGATTTCTAGCTACAATTATAATCAATAATTAACCATAAAAGTACAACCATATATTAACTTAATTTATATGCTTAGACTATCATGATCTAACTACCAAGATCTAACTACCAAGATCCAATTAGGCTACCAAAATATAGGTACGTATTACCTTCAGTTACTCTCAAACCCTGTATATGGGTGCTGTGCTATTGATGATTATATTGACATTACAGACAATGCATTAATATATGATGAAGTTAGTAAAGATAATGAAACATCTAAAACAACATCAACAAATCAAAATCCTTCATTTGTATACTCCATACACAGTACAGATAATGGTATTGACATTAATACACCTGTTGAAGATGAGGTTGAATCATTGATACACGATAGATTAACCCATACAGTTACTATTGTACAATAATATCAGTAACAGTATGGATCCTTCATATGTACTATCTAGGTATAATGTTGATAGCATCAACACACCTATACTGATGTGAAAAAATAGGAAAGCATACAAAATGTTTCTCTAGTACATCACAATTCTCCTCGTATTATAATGATTATGAATGTATTAATAATAGTTATCCTTTTCACTATGTTCCGAAATGTACATATATTTAAGAGAAAGACATCCATGTTAATACAACATTACTATAATTTCATCCATTGAAGATTACCACATACCAGATGTCTTCCAACATAAACCAATGTGTTAATAATAACTTGTGACCTGATTTGAAGAAAAATTACCACTTACGTCAAAACATTTTGGGACCTGATTTTTGAAAAAAACTGTAAAAAAAATAAAAACAGTTTTGCA
Source organism: Gigantopelta aegis (assembly GCF_016097555.1). Taxonomy (NCBI): domain Eukaryota; kingdom Metazoa; phylum Mollusca; class Gastropoda; order Neomphalida; family Peltospiridae; genus Gigantopelta; species Gigantopelta aegis. Next base: position 17,362 of record NW_024533182.1, read on the forward strand.
TAGATACAGATTATTTATGCATATGTATAGCAACTGTATGCATACAAAACTGATCTGTTTGATACTGATCTTGATGTTTTAATGGTAGTTTGTTCACAAATCAGTCACAAATGTTTTGACAGAAGTGGTCCCTTTTTGCAAAACTGGTCACATTTAATAAGCAGATTCTAAATCCAAAGTTCTTTTCATTTGAGATTGATAATTATGTAACACACATAATATTATTTACTAATATTAGTTGAAGTTAATATGTATACAGTATATAAAGTACTACTAATATTGTTCAATATTTATAATATATCCATGATGTGCATGTTCCAATAATTCCAAATAAGGAAACCTTTTACATGACTTTGTTTAATATCTCATTATGACCTATTGTCATCAACAACAAATGTCTCAACTGGTGGTGCTATGCTTAGGATGACAATTGGGACAAATACTTTCATTCAGTCTGTTAGTTCAGAACAGTTGTCAAGGCATGTTATTGTTTTAATATGACAATAATAATTATAGACATCTGTTATGTCACATGTTATTATATAAATGTCAGTCAAAATCATTTTTTACTAATCTTTGCTACTGATCACTATACTGGGTTAACTACCAAAGAGAAATAAAAGGTAATGAAACTTAAATCATTTATATGGTTAACGTAGTTGGTTTGTTATATAAACAGCGTTCTGGGAAAATCATATTTGATTACTTATTGAATGAACAATAACTCTAAACATTTGATTTAATATATAAATATTGTTTATAATCAATATGTTTTATTTATTAATAATTCATAACATTTAGGTCAATCATTATGGCTAGTACATCTATACTGATTTTCCTACTCTTATCATTAGTAATGGTAAATGTTAGTTACAATTAATGTTCTAATATGCGATATATTTAAAAAGTAATATTTTTTCTCACAGTAGAATAGTGCTATTAAGCTTTTCATAGTATGTTCTACATCAATTCCATTACTATATTCATTATATAGATATCATATGCTGATTGGACACTTTATGTTAGACTTAACTCCTATAGTAATACCAGGAAAGTATATGGTACTTTCAATGGTCGATATTGTTGTTGTACATGTCCTTCCACCTGTTGCCTTTCAAATGTTAATAGTCTTACTTGTAGCAATGGTGGATGTATACTAGAATTCTTATATGTGCTAATCAAGGGAGTACTGCACATTCCTGTGTGTATTCTAATATTATTAACAGTGACACTGTTAGTTTTGGTCAGGAAATGTTTGCAGGTGGTCTGACTAATCCAGTTCAAGTTACTGTATCAGGACCATTACTACTTAATGTGAGTTTATAAAATCGCTATATGAAAGTAATGTGTAACAAATATAACACCTTCACTTAACTATAATCATAAAAGGTTATCTCTGAATAGAAAATGGTATATATTGTTTATATTGGTACAGGCTGATGTAAAAGTCAACATTGAAGTCCTTGATGACAATGGAGTAAGCTCCACTGTTAATCCAACTCGTATTCTTAATTCTCAAGCTAACTTGCAGTCACCTCAAGTATCTGATACTTTTAGTTCTGACACAACAGTCAATGAAGGTGGTAGCAATGTATATCATTATCATATGCTACTAGAATAGAGTGCGCTACAAACTACTATCAGTCAGACTGTTCTGTGTACTGTATACCAACTAATGATAACACTGGACATTATACTTGTGATACTAATGGTAACAAGGTCTGTTTACCAGGATATACTAATACAAGTAACAACTGTCTTGATAGTATGTTATATTTCATATCAATGACATACACTTAATTATTAAAACTTGATTACTGCAACAATAATATATTTATTAACAAAATTATTTCTCTTAATTTTTACAGATAAAGAGATAATTTGCAAGGAAGGTTGTCATCCAATTGGAGGCTATTGTGATCAACCTGGACAATGTCAATGTAATAGTGGTTGGTCTGGTACTAACTGTAGTGTTCCTGACTGTCCTAACAAGTGTCAAAATGGTGCTTGTAATGTACCTAATAACTGTGTCTGTAATGATGGATGGAATGGAGTGAACTGTACTCAACCAGTATGTCATCAGAAATGTAATCCAACTGGAGGACAATGTACAGCACCTGATACATGTACATGTAATGCTGAGTGGACTGGTGGACTCTGTGATGTTCCTGTGTCAACTCAAATTGGTATGGCTTTAATTAGTTTGATCATGACCAAAAGTAATTCATCTAAGCTATCATGTTATCACTTGATGTGGTATACCCTTTTCTGTTCTGTAACTCATCATATTTACCTTTACTGTTTTATTAATATACTATGACAAGAGATCTACAGTATATATACTTAATTCAATTTCATTAACCTCGCTGGGCGTATAACACTGTGTCTGTTATTCGGGCAAATGGCTTTGAACTGCTTTAACTCGGCAAACACAGCACTGGTAGCCACCAAACTATAGTGGACGATAGCAAAACGTCTGTACTTCTTAAGAATACTGCCAAAAGGAGCGTCAAACGAACAAAAAGCTTTAAAAATCTGAAAAACCTTTGAAAAAAGCATAGCTTTCAGGGAAGACTCGATAATTCAATAAAAACCTCCTGCAGCTTATGATGTTTTCTAACTTTTGAAAGTGAGAAATTTTGCAAAAAATACTTTCTATGACAGTTTTACTAACGTTTGGCGTTATCTTTGTCGATACATTGTGAGCGCGAACTAAAAATACTAGCACCATAGCTGTCATTGGAGAATCACTAACTTTTACTAAGAAGTTGGAAAGTATTGGACCTTTAGTCATTAGAGTGCAAAGTACCCAGTAGACGCACTGAAGGACAAAGCTTTCGAAGAGAAATGCTGAGTCATCGCCTTGCGCATCACGTGAGATTATGTTACTAGTCTCTGGATAAGACTGCAGCGAGGTTAAGCAATTTACTGCATTGTATTATAATTGTCTCAGGTTATGCAATGATATTGTGTAAATTGAGTATACATGTTAAATACTTTGCAATTATAGATACACATATATATTACACTTGTTTTTTATATTAGGAGGAGGTACAGAGGAGTAACACTATCATGTGTTAATAACTGCTACTGTTCCGAAAAGATAACAACAATGAATAAAGAAAGCAATGTTTTTTTAAAGTTGTAGATTATAGTGTAACATTTGGTAGTGACAAGCCATAATTTTAATACAATAAATTTTGAAATAGGATCATCCAATATACTTGTGAACAGTGTTTTTCAAATAATAATATAGATTTCTACCTAAATTATAATCATAATTTAACCATAAAAGTACAACCATATATTAACTTAATTTATGCTTAGACTATAATGCTACTCAAATAATAATAGATGTTATAATGAAGCAGCTATATTGTGGTGTATGTGTAATGCTTGAGACATGATGATGTAAGAACTGTTTGTATCTTTATTGATATAATATTATATGGCAGGTGAAAATAATGAGTAAACTTCAATTTTTAAAATGAATTGGTGTACATCAATAACTTTTATACATTATAAGTACATGTTATGTTGACATTGTTATTACTCTGACAGGTATGATAGGTTTAGTCATGGCAGGATGTGTATGATACACAATTATTTATAAAATAAATTTATTTATTAAAGAATGACCAGCTATATAATAATATAGATTACATTTAATGACATGTATACTCAGTATATATATTTGGTATAAGACTAGTTATTTTGTTTATAAATTACTAAATATACCATGCACTTTTATTCTGTAAATATATATTAATGTAAATTGTCTGGGTAATAAATCAACTATAACTTGTGAACATACATGACTGTGTAAACATAATAGTGAGTTACTATTTTCAATGCTATTATGGATACACTCTATTACATGATCAACATTATTTTGAAAGTGTAGTTTTACTGATCTGTATGAGCCATTAACAATATCTGGATACATACAAGTCTAAATGACCTAATTACTTAAATCTAGAGCAAGATTTTTTATGTAATACTTAGTATTACAACTTTATTACTGAAATTATTATTATATTGTTAATTGATGAAAAGATTTCTTGCTTACTTTTGAAATCAAAAGGACTTCACATCTTTCTGGAACATTGTTACATCTTTTGAACTTAATGGAATACTCTCAAGTCATTGTGATACAGAAAACACTCATGACCTAACTACCAAGATCCAATTAGTCTATGAAATATGCACATGAATTTCATCTCAAATGCTGTGTATGGCTCCTGTGGTATTCATGATGATTATATTGATATAACAGACAATAGATTAATAAATGAAGTTACCAAAAATAATGAAACATCTACACCATCAACAAATCAAAATCCTTCATTGCCCATATCCAGTAAATGTTGAAGATGATTGTTTCATTGATACATGATGAGATTAACTCATACAGTAGACATTTAAAATAATATCAGTAAATTGAAATCCTTCATATGTAAAAGTACACCATACCAGATGCCCCTTCTATCATACCAGTGTATTAATAATAACAGCAGATTCTAGGTCTGAAGCTCTTTTTATTTGAAATTGCAATTGATAACCATGTAACTTATAATATATATATATATAATTATCTATGTATTACTAAATACTATTAGTTGAAGTTAAGATGCTTACAGTATATAAAGTACTACTAATATTGTCAATATTTATACATATATACATGATGTGCATGTTCTAATAATTCCAAATAAGGAAACCTTTTACATGACTTTGCTTAATATCTTATTATGAGCTATTGTCATCAACAAAAGATGTCTCAACTGGTGGTGCTATGCTTAGGTGACAGTTGGGACAAATACTTTCATTCAGTCTGTTAGTTCAGAACAGTTGTCAAGGCATGTTATTGTTTTAATATGACAATAATAATTATAGACATCTGTTATGTCATATGTTTATTATATAAATGTCAGTCAAAATCATTTTTTATTAATCTTTGCTACTGACCACTATACTGGGTTAACTACCAAAGAGAAATAGAAGGTATGAACTTAAATCATTTATGTGGTTATTATCTACATATCTATGAGATTACTTTGGTGTACAGTAGTGTTTTTATTCAATACATTTCAGTATTTAAGGAAATAAGATCAAAATATGATATATAATTATAACTTTTTCTGTCAAATTTAACATAGCTAGGATTAGCTAAGGATATGTCACCATTAGCATTACCATGATAGGTGCTAGCTATTGTGCCAATCCTGCAACATTAAATCTTCAGATTAGTTGGAACAATCCTTGATACCCAACATGTAAGACAATTTGACTTATACCTAATCAACGGTATTATTGTAGTTTATTATAGTGTTATCAATAACTGTGGTATACTATGTGTTTTATCTATTTATTATTATTATATTACTACTTTTCCAGTGTGTCAACTCAGCATCTTCCAATACTTTTTTCTATGTGAAGTTTATCCTCTCAGAATACATGATTTAGTTAAATATTGTCGGTTATGTCTGTATATAGAATAAAAACGTTTCTGGGAAAGTAACGCTAAGTCATTTATTAAATGACAAAAAAACTCTAAACATTTAATCATATATATAAATATTGTTTTGCAATCAATATGTTATTTATTATTAATAATTATTCATAACAACCAGGTCAATCAAAATGGCCAGTACAACTATACTAATCTTCCTACTCCTATCATCAGTAATGGTAAATTATAGTTACAACTAATACATTTATATTTAAACATTAGTATTTTTGTCACGTAGAACAGTACTATTAAATCTATCATATTAATTACGTTCTACATCCTTTCCCACTACTATTTTCATTATATAGATATCATATGCTGATTGGACACTTTATGTTAGACTAAACTCCTATAGTAATATCAGGAAAGTATATGGTACTCTTCTTGGTCGATATTGTTGTTGTACATTGTCCTTCCACCTGTTGTAGTTCAAATGTTAATAGTCTTACTTGTAGCAATGGTGGATGTAATACTAGAATTCTTATATGTGCTAATCAAGGGAGTACTGCACAGTCCTGTGTGTATTCTAATATTATTAACAGTGATACTGTTAATTTTGGTCTGGGAAATATTGAAGGTGGTCTGACTATCCAGTTCTAGTTACTATACCAGGACCATTACTACTTAATGTGAGTTTATAAAGTTATTATACAAAAGTAACAAATATCACAACTTCACTTAATAATAGTAACTATAAATATAAAAAGTTATTGTTGAATACCATCACTGTATATACTGTTTTTTATTAATACAGACTAATGTAAAAATCAACATTGAAGTCCTTGATGATGATGGAATAACCCCAGGTGTTAACCAAAATCGCATTCTTGCCTCTCAAGCTAACTTACAATTACCTCAAGTATCTGATACTTTTAGTTCTGACAAAACAGTCCAATGAAGGTGGTAGCAATGTTATATCATTATCATATGCTACTAGAATAGAGTGTGCTACAAACTACTATCGATCAGACTGTTCTGTGTACTGTATACCAACTAATGATACTACTGGACATTATACTTGTGATACTAATGGTAACAAGATCAGTTTACCAGGATATACTAATAGAAGTAACAACTGTCTTGATGGTATGTTGTCTGTTGCTTGATTGACATTATATTGTAACTTGTTGACTAAGGTCAGAAATATTAGTTTGCCATTTTTAATTCTATTTTTTGCTTAAAATATTATATTTTAAATCTTCTTATCATTGCATGGACAAAATTTGCTATGGCATTTATCTACTTTGACCAAAAGTAATTTCCTCTTTGCTATTATGTTATCACTTGATGTGGTATACCCTTTTCTGTTCTGTAACTCATCATATTAACATCTACTGTTTTGCTAATATACCATGACATGAGATACTTTCCTTCTTCCATTGTATACATACTTAATTCAATTTCATTATAATTGTCTCAGGTTATGCAATCATATTGTGTAAATTGAGTATACATGTTAAATACTTTGTAATAATAGATACATATAAGTATTACACTTGTTTTTTATATTAGGAGGAGGTACAGGAGGAGTAACACTATCATGTGTTAATAACTGCCATTGTTCTAAAGATAAAGACAATGAATAAAGAAAGAATTGTTTTTTGTAGTTGTAGATTATAGTGTTGAGACACGTAATATTTTGTAGTAAGATGTCATGATTGTAATAAAATAATTAATGAAATAAGATCATCCAATATAGTTATGAACAATGTTTTCAATTTAATCAATAATATAGATTTCTAGCTACAATTATAATCAATAATATTGTGATGTATATCTGATGCTCAAGACATGTTTTGATGATAGAAACCGTTTGTGTCTATTGATATAATATTATATGACAAGTGAAAATAATGAGATGAAGTTTAAATTTTGAAATGAATTTGTGTGTAACATCAATAATCGTATACATTGTAAGTACATGTTATGACATTGTTATTACTCTACAGCTATGATAGGTTAGGGATGGTGGGATGTATATGATACAATTATTTTTAAAATAAATTATATATTATATTAAAGAGTGACAAGCTATAATACAGACCATCTTTAATGACATGTCTACTCATATATATATTTGTTATAAGTCTAGATATTTATTTATAAATTACTAAACATACATGCACTTTTATTCTGCAGATATATATTAATGTAATTGTCTGGTAATGACTCCAACTATAACATATGTACATAACTGTGTAAACATAGTAGTGAGTTATTATTGTCATGATCAGTGCTATTATGGATACACTCTATTACCTAATGAAACATTATTGTGAAAGTGTAGTTTTTTTCTAATTTGCATAAGTTATTAACAATATCTGAACACATACAAGTCAAATTGACAAAGAAATATGTTAATAATCAGTTAACACAACTTCTCTTCTTAGAAATCACAATGAATTTCAAATCTTTTTGAACCATTGTTTACACCTGAATTTACTATACCTAACCACAACATCAACAACGCTGTTTTTTTTGTTATTTCAGGCTCATTATCAGCGCTAACTATAGGAGTTTTTATTTGGTCGTTATTGTGTGCCATCATTTGTTTAACAATATACAGACACAAATCAAAAGTGAAGAGCAGTTGTTACATCTATTGAACTTAAATGGAAATACTTTCAAATCATTGTGATACAGAAAACAATCATGACCCAACTACCAAGATCCATTAGGCTACAAAAACATAGGTACAAATAACCTTCAGTTACTCTCAAACCCTGTATATGGGTGTTGTGCTATTGATGATTATATTGACATGGATATACCCAACCACTCAAGGGATTCAGAATGAACTGTTATTTTTTTATTGATGTTAACTGGCAATGCTACACTATAAAATACCTATTATGTCCTGTTATTTATAATACAAAGACTAAAAAAATAAAGCTTCCTGTTTTCCATGGAACATTTACTAATTAAAACATTATAGTAGTTGATAGTACATATCAACAATCTGTGTTATACTATCTGTTATCCAATTTAAACTTTCCTATTATATACACAGTGCAACAACAATTTTACTCTTATTTAATGCATTGTGAGTAAATTTTTGTTCTATATCAGATTTATGCTTTAAGGTTTATCTTTCAGGATACATGGCTAAGCTTTAATGTTGTTGGCTATATTTTGTATGTAAAATAAACAACATTCTGGAATGTTTTTCTTGATAGCTTATTAAATGATCATAACTCTGAACATTTGATTGTATATCTAAATATTGTTTATAATCAATTTGTTTTATTTTTATTTATTAATTCATAACATTTAGGTTCATCATTATGGCTAGTACATCTATACTGATATTCCTACTCCTATCATCAATAATGGTAAAATGTTAGTTACAATTAATACATTATTATGTCAATACATTTAAAAACAGTAGTACACTATGTCACAGTACTATTAAGGCTTTTCATAATGTTCAACATTACTTCATATTTATATTCATTAATAGATATCATATGCTGATTGGAACACTTTATGTTAGACTTAAATCCTATAGTAAATACAATGAAAGTATAATGTACCAGCACTTAGTTGATACTGGTTGTTGTACATTGTCCTTCCACCTGTTGTAGTTTCAAATGTTAATAGTCTTACTTGTATCAATGGTGTATGTAATACTAGAATTCTTATATGTGCTAATCAAGGGGGAGTACTGCACCACTCCTGGGTGTGTATTTTATGCTATTCGGCAGTGATACTGTAGTTTTTGATCAGAAAATTCGCAGATGGTCCTGACTAATCCAGTTTCAAATTACTATAGACTGGACGATTACTAATTATGGTGAGTTTATAAAATAAAAATAATATCTAGCCAATATCACAGCTTCACTAATGATAGTAGCTATAATCATAAAAAAGTTAATGTTAATACCAACATTGTATATATTTGTGTTATGTTACTACAGACCTAATGTTTAAAAGTCATCATTGAGGTTTTTGATTATGATGGAGTAAACCCAGATGTTAATTCAAATCACATTCTTGACAATCAAGCTAACCTACAGTCGCCTCAAGTGTCTGGTACTTTTAAGTTCTAACACAACAGTCACATGAAGTGGTAGCAATGTTATATCATTATCATATGCACTAGAATAGAGTGTGCTACAACCTACTATCAGTCAGACTGTTCTTCTGTGTATTGTATACCAACCTATGGATACTACTGGACATTATACTTGTGATACTAATGGTAACAAGATCTGTTTAACAGGCTATACTAATACAAGTGAACAACTGTCTTGATGGTACGTTTTTTTTATTACACTTTGATATTTAGTTTTACTAACATCCTTTGTCTTTTTAAATTTACTAATATATTGGTGAATTTTGTTACGTTATTCACTTTCCTAAGGAGTATTTTACCTATAAAGTTAGTTTATATTGATAACATAATTACTTTAATAATAACTTTTAAGTACATAAATTTAAATTTACAGGAATGTTTATTTTTGTTGTTTGAAATTTGTTTGTTTATTGTTAATAGGTGCAAATATTTGCAAAGAAGGCTGTCATCCAGTTGGAGGCTATTGTGAACAGTCTGGAAATTGTCCATGTCATAGTGGTTGGTCTTGGTACTAACTGCAGTATGCCTTTGCCAACGTTTCTCTAAAAATGTTGTTTGGTGTTTGCAAAGATGGATGGACTGGAGTTAACTGTACTCAACTAGTATGTCATCAGAAATGTAATCCAACTGGAGGACAATAGACAGCACCTGATACATGTTACATGTTTTGTTAAAATGGACTGGTGGACTCTGTGATGTTCCAATATTGTCAGGAAGGTATATGATTAGTACACTGTTAATTTAAGTACTTCTTGGGTTTGATTACTTAATAAAAAAAATACCTAGTGTTGTTTTCAGTATATACAATTTAGTTATTGATTTTCTTTATTTCTGCAAAGTGCTTGTGAGTATTGTCAAAACTATACTTCTTTTGTTGTTAAAGGATAGACAAAAACAGTTAATAAAATCTTTAAACAATGAAGATTAGTGATAATCTTACTTCATATTATCATTAGGACTATGATAATTCACAAAACATTTTAGAGTTAGGTTCAAGCCAAAACCAAACTCAAGATGATGTATGCTATTAAATCCACCAAAATAATTCCAAATTTTTTTATGAAACAAGAATTTGTTTGATAGGTTGATAATTTCGTTTGAGAAAACTCCCTACTTTGCATGCATCTGTTTGATCAACTAGAAGTATGACCTGTCATTTCTATCTGTCTACTTTATGGTATTATTGTTCACTGTTCAATCAAGGGAGCACAGCACAGTCCTGTGTGTATTCTAATATTATTAACAGTGATACTGTTAATTTTGGACAAGGAAATGTTGCAGGTGGTCTGGACTAATCCAGTTGAAGTTACTGTACGAGGTTCTATATACTTAATGTGAGTTCATATAGAGTTAATATTACACTATAAGACGTCTAAATAGATATTATATCTAATTTAGTTTTTATTAGCTGTGATTAACGTATCTATGAATTAATTTTATTTATTGTACAAAACATGTATGCTAATATCCTTAAAATAAACATTGACTATTATATTACCTTAAAAATTGATACAGACTAATATACAAGTCAAACATTGAAGTCATTGATGACCAATGGAATAAGCTCAACAACTGTTAATCCATCTCGCATTCTTAACATTCAAGCTAGCCTGCAAAGTATCTGGTACATTTAGTTCTGACAAAAACAGTCACTGAAGGTGGTAGCAATGTTATATCATTATGATATACTAAAAAAAACAAACAGCAAACTACATTAAACTACATAAAATCAGTGGTACATTTGACTATATCATAGCAAGCCTTTATATTGTAAACGCCTTGTACTTCTTATACCCTCATATATACGAGGGGGGTGTTCACGTGAGTAATAATTTAATGATTATTTATTAGAAATTCCACCTTTTGGCTAACCATTCGCTGCTCGTCATAATACTGGGCTAACTACCAAGAGAGGCAGAAAAGGTATGAAAGATGCCCACGATAGTTACATTAACTTTAAGTATTGTAGTTAATTTTGTTATTAAGTTTATTTAGATACTTTAATATATTAATATTGACATATATATATAAATACTACTTGTTTGCTATGAGGGTACAAGATGAGGTGATTTATCAAATGGCCATATTTGTCTTCACAACAAGTCAATATATTCATTATGATATAACAATGACTATTATAATAACATCTTGTTTTGACTAACTTTATTGCAATATATATATATATATATATAGGGGGAGTAATACTCTTTAGTTAGCAACAGATCATGTTACTATACAGTTTAAATATACCATGTTACACATAATACAAGAACTATGAGCATGATTCAAAATTTAAGATTTAGATATCTAGAACTTTTATGTTACAAATTCATGATACAGTAATATTTATCTGCAGCTGTGGTTGTAAGGTGGATATCTTTATGGTCTCAGATTACTATACTAACTATTACTAGAACAGTGTGTGTTAGCTAATTATACTAATTGATTTGAGGCTTCCAGTTTAATTGATTCCCATGGGAACTTTTATTGCTAATATTGTAGAGTAGCTATTATTTATAAAACCCAATCATATTATAGTCTCTAAAATAAAGGTATTTGTTTATGTGTTTATGTAAATAAAGTACTTAGATCATAATTATTTAGTAATACATATATAATATCAAACAAGCCTATTCTTGTAAATGACTTTCATTTCCTTTCTATATCATACCTCATATATAATAAGGGCATGTTTCAAACAAAACAAATATTTAATTATAAAATTATTAAATTATTTTATAATTATTGTCAATTGAAATTCATTTTACTAAACCTAAATATATCCTATTATGTATAATACAAGAACTCTTAACATGAATCAAGTAACCTTACTATTGCTATTAATTTAGATGTTATAGACCTTTTATATGATATAATAGTATTGATCTCTTAGCTGAGGTTGTTTAATGATGTGATGTATATAACTTTATGGGCTCAGATACCATAGTAACTATTACTATAATAATGTGGGTAGTTAATTAGATTTGATGCCTCCACTCAGTAGTTGGTTCCTTTGGGAACTTTATTAGCATTAATATGGATGTGTTTATTGTCAAGTTACTTTTGGGAAGACACAATAACTTACAACCAAAAGAACCACAAATTGCTTGTGAATTTTATAATCATATTCCTCACTACCAAATGTATATTAAATAGATATGGTTTTTATAAAATCAATCAGATTGTTTATATAGGTTCTTTAAAATAAGATTTATGGGTATATCAAAGGCACTAACAGTACAGTATGTGCTATATTGGGCCAATTGTACTGTATAAAAACTTTAATATAGTCGTGGTCATTTTATGACTAAACTGTTGTACTTATAACTGTCACTAACATTTAAAACAACTACCGCACTTCTTGATATCTTCATCAATCTGTCCAAGCATCACTAGAAATCATTTAAAACATTGTTCTGTTCTCTCTGGCTATACAGTATATATCACATTTATGATATGCTATGTGCTATATCTCAACCAACCCCTCATATATCCCATGTAGTGCTCAGAACACTGTTTTAACTATTACATAAAGCTAATATTAGGATATTTATTTATAAATCTTATGTCTTATGTTTGTATCTTGTCAATAAACTACTTAGAACATATTGATGATGTTATTAAGTACTTAACAACAACCTATCATGTCTGCTAACAGTAATATAATGTATTATTGTGTGTTTATATTATACAATAAACAGCTTGTTTGTCTATCTAGTTTTTTAAGAATATTTCTAAGTTTACATAGTATATAATTACTTTATGTATTCTGTTTTAATGGATGAATTAAAAATATATTTTTAGATTTAAAGGTTAGACGTTATATTACAATTATATTATAACATATAGTAGTTCCTTGCAGACACTATGATGTGGTAACTTTGTTGACTAAGCTATCATACTAAGTGTTACTATAGTAGAGTAAGTCACATACAATTTGTAGTTGGAAAAACATTTATATCAAATAAAGTATCATAACAGACATCAATCAAAACTGTGTAGTCTCTAAGTTATTTATTGACAACTGCTATATAGTATTTATATCTTATCATCAAACTACTTAGATTGATACTATATTCTCATGTCATGTGTTATTATAATGATAGCTATTACAAAGTCTATATCTATATTTATATTCTATCAGTATGTACACTACTTGTGTCAACTCAAAAACTCACAATAGATTACAAATCTATTAAACATGAAAATCAATTACTTCATTTATATCAGATTTGTGCTTTAGTGTTTAATGTTCAGAGTACAAGATTTAGTTAAATATGGTTGATTATATTTGTATGTTATATAAATAATATTTTGCGAAAAGTAATGCTTGATCACTTATTAAATAACTAGTAACTTGAAACATTTGATTGTATATCCAAAATATTGTTTATAATCAATATCTTTTAATTTATTTATTTTTGATTCATAACATTTAGGTCAATCATTATGGCTAATACATCTATACTGATCTTCCTACTCCTATCATCAGTAATGATAAATGTTAGTTACTATTAATACATTATGGTCATGCATTTAAATAGTTGTCACAGTAGAAAAGTACTATTGAGTCTTTTATAATATGTTGTAATCATTTCCATTACTGTGTTCATTATATAGATATCATATGCTGATTGGACACTTATGTTAAACTTAACTCCTATAGTAATACCAGGAAAGTATATGGGTACAGCACTTGGTCGATATTGTTGTTGTACATGTCCTTCCACCTGTTGTAGTTCAAATGTTAACAGCCTCAGTTGTAACAATGGTGGATGTAATACTAGAATTCTTATATGTGCTAATCAAGGGAATACTGCACAGTCCTGTGTGTATTCTAATATTATTAACAGTAATACAGTTAAATTTGGTCTGGGAAATGTTGCAGGTGGTCTGACTAATCCAGTTCAAGTTACTGTAGCAGGACCATTACTACTTAATGTAAGTTTATAAAATTGCTATATGAAATTAATGTCTAAACATATAACAGCTTCACTTAATGATAGTAACTATAAACCATAAAAGGTTAATGTTAAGTACTAACATTGTATATATTGTTTTTATTACTACAGACTAATGTAAAAGTCAACATTGAAGTCCTTGATGACAATGGAGTAAGCTCAACTGTTAATCCAACTCGCATTCTTAATTCTCAAGCTAACTTGCAGTCACCTCGAGTATCTGATACTTTTAGTTCTGACAAAACAGTCAATGAAGGTGGTAGCAATGTTATATCATTATCATATGCTACTAGAATAGAGTGTGCTAGAAACTACTATCAGTCAAACTGTTCTGTATACTGTATACCAACTAATGATAATACTGGACATTATACTTGTGATACTAATGGTAACAAGATCTGTTTACCAGGCTATACTAATACAAATAACAACTGTCTTAATGGTATGTTATATTTCATATCATTAATCTGCACTTGATTATAGAAACTACATTACTACAATTATAATATATTTATTGTTTACCTTAATTTTTACAGACAAATCGATAAAATGCAAGGTAGGTTGTCATCCAACTGGAGGCTATTGTAATCAACCTGGACAATGTCGATGTAATAGTGGTTGGTCTGGTACTAACTGTAGTGTTCCTGACTGTCCTAACAAGTGTCAAAATGGTGCTTGTAATGTACCTAATAACTGTGTCTGTAATGATGGATGGAATGGAGTGAACTGTACTCAACCAGTATGTCATCAGAAATGTAATCCAACTGGAGGACAATGTACAGCACCTGATACATGTACATGTAATGCTGAGTGGACTGGTGGACTCTGTGATGTTCCTGTGTCAACTCAAATTGGTATGGCTTTAATTAGTTTGATCATGACCAAAAGTAATTCCTCTAAGCTATCATGTTATCACTTGATGTGGTATACCCTTTTCTGCTCTGTAACTCATCATATTACGTTTACTGTTTTACTAATATACCATGACAAGAGATGCTTTACTTCTTGCATTGTACAGTATATCTACTTAGTTCAATTTCATTAACCTCGCTGTGAGTGGGCGTATAACGAGGGTTGTGTGTCTGTTATTCGGGTAAATGGCTTTGAACTGCTTTTAACTCGGCAAACACAGCACTGGTAGCCACCAAACTATAGTGGACGATAGCAAAACGTCTGTACTTCTTAAGAATACTGCCAAAAGGAGCGTCAAACGAACAAAAAGCTTTAAAAATCTGAAAAACCTTTGAAAAAAGCATAGCTTTCAGCGAGGACTCGATAATTCAATAAAACCTCCTGCATACAGCTTATGATGTTTTCTAACTTTTTGAAGTGAGAAATTTTTGCAAAAATACTTTCTATGACAGTTTTACTAACGTTTGGCGTTATCTTTGTCGATACATTGTGAGCGCGAACTAAAAATACTAGCACCATAGCTGTCATTGGAGAATCACTAACTTTTACTAAGAAGTTGGAAAGTATTGGACCTTTAGTCAATTAGAGTGCAAAGTACCAGTAGACGCACTGAAGGGCAAAGCTTTCGAAGAGAAATGCTGAGTCATCGCCTTGCGCATCACGTGAGATTATGTTACTAGTCTCTGGATAAGACCGCAGCGAGGTTAAGTAATTTACTGCATTGTATTATAATTGTCTCAGGTTATGCAATGATATTGTGTCAATTGAGTATACATGTTAAATACTTTGCAATTATAGATACATATATATATTACACTTGTTTTTTATATTAGGAGGAGGTACAGGAGGAGTAACACTATCATGTGTTAATAACTGCTACTGTTCTGAAGATAAAGAAGATAAAGAAGATAAAGACAATGAATAAAGAAAGCAATGTTTTTTTTTAAAGTTGTAGATTATAGTGTAACATTTGGTAGTGACAAGCAATAATTTTAATAAAATAAATTTTGAATAGGATCATCCAATATACTTGTGAACAGTGTTTTCAAATAATAATATAGATTTCTACCTACAATTATAATCAATAATTAACCATAAAAGTACAACCATATATTAACTTAATTTATGCTTAGACTATAATGCTACTCAAACAATAATAGATGTTATAATGAAGCAGCTATATTGTGGTGTATGTGCAATGCTTGAGACATGATGATGTAAGAACTGTTTGTGTCTTTATTGATATATATTATATGGCAGGTGAAAATAATGAGATAAACTTCAATTTTAAAATGAATTTGTGTACATCAATAATTTTATGCATTATAAGTACATGTTATGTTGACATTGTTATTACTCTGACAGGTATGATAGGTTTAGTCATGGCAGGATGTGTATGATACAATTATTATAAAATAAAATTTATTTATTAAAGAATGACCAGCTATATAATAATATAGATTACATTTAATGACATGTATACTCAGTATATATATTGGTATAAGACTAGTTATTTTGTTTATAAATTACTAAATATACCATGCACTTTTATTCTGTAAATATATATTAATGTAAATTGTCTGGTAATAAATCAACTATAACTTGTGAACATGCATGACTGTGTAAACATAATAGTGAGTTACTATTTTCAATGCTATTATGGATACACTCTATTACCTGATCAACATTATTTTTGAAAGTGTAGTTACTGATCTATATGAGCCATTAACAATATCTGGATACATACAAGTCTAAATGACCTAATTACTTAAATCTAGAGCAAGAGTTTTTTTTATGCAACACATAGTAATACAACTTTATTACTGAAATTATTATTATATTGTTAATTGATGAAAAGATTTCTTGCTTACTTTGAAATCAAAAGGACTTCACATGTTTCTGGAACATTGTTACATCTTTTGAATTTAATGGAATACTCTCAAATTATTGTGATACAGAAAATACTCATGACCTAACTACAAGATCCAATTAGTCTATGAAAATATACACATGAATTTCATCTCAAATGCTGTGTATGGCTCCTGTGGTATTCATGATGATTATATTGATATTACAGACAATATATTAATAAATGAAGTTACCAAAATAATGAAACATCTACAACATCAACAAATCAAAATCCTTCATTGCCCATATCCAGTAAATGTTGAAGATGATTGTTTCATTGATACATGATGAGATTAACTCATACAGTAGACATTTAAAATAATATCAGTAATTGGAATCCTTCATATGTAAAAGTACACCATACCAGATGCCCCTCTGTCATACCCAAAATACTACTAATAATACCGGATTCTAGGTCTGAAGTTCTTTTTATTTGAAATTGCAATTGATAACCATGTAAATCATAATATATATATATACATATATATATATATATATATATATATATATATATATATATAATATAAATATATATATATATATATATATATATATATATATATATATATATATATATATATATATATATATATATATATATATATATATATATATAATTATCTAAGTATTACTAAATATTATTAGTTGAAGTTAAGATGTATACAGTATATAAAGTACTACTAATATTGTTCAATATTATACATATATACATGATGTGCATGTTCTAATAATTCCAAATAAGGAAACCTTTTACATGACTTTGTTTAATATCTCATTATGAGCTATTGTCATCAACAAACAGAAGTCTCAACTGGTGGTGTTATGTTTAGGATGACAATTGAGACAAACACTTTCAGTCTGTTAGTTCAGAACAGTTGTCAAGGCATGTTATTGTTTTAATATGACAATAATAATTATAGACATCTGTTATGTCATATGTTATTATATAAATGTCAGTCAAAATCATTTTTTACTAGTCTTTGCTACTGATCACTATACTGGGTTAACTACCAAAGAGAAATAGAAGGTAATGAACTTAAATCATTTATGTGGTTATTATCTACATATCTATTGAGATTACTTGGCGTGCAGCAGTGGTTTTATTCAATACATTTCAGTGATTTAAGGAAATAAGATCAAAATATGATATATAATTATAACTTTTTCTGTCAAATTTAACATAGCTAGGATTAGCTAAGGATATGTCACCATTAGCATTACCATGATAGGTGCTAGCTATTGTGCCAATCCTGCAACATTAAATCTTCAGATTAGTTGGAACAATCCTTGATACCCAACAGGTAAGACAATTTGACTTATACCTAATAACAGTATTATTGTAGTTTATTATAGTGTTATCAATAACCTGTGGTATACTATGTGTTCATCTATATATTACTATTATATTACTACTTTTCCAGTGTGTCAACTCAGCATCTTCCAATACTTTTTTCTATATCAAGTTTATCCTTTCAGAATACATGATTTAGTTAAATATTGTCGGTTATGTCTGTATATAGAAAAAAAACTTTCTGGGAAAGTAATGCTAGATCATTTATTAAATGACAAAATAACTCTAAACATTTAATCATATATCTAAATATTGTTTGCAATCAATGTGTTATTTATTATTAATAATTATTCATGACAACCAGGTCAATCAAAATGGCCAGTACAACTATACTAATCTTCCTACTCCTATCATCAGTAATGGTAAATTATAGTTACAATTAATACATTACATTTAAATAATAGTATTTTTGTCACAGTAGAACAGTACTATTAAGTCTATCATAATAATTATGTTCTACATCATTTCCCACTACTATTTTCATTATATAGATATCATATGCTGATTGGACACTTTATGTTAGACTAAACTCCTATAGCAATACAGGAAAGTATATGGTACAGCACTTGGTCGATATTGTTGTTGTACATGTCCTTCCACCTGTTGTAGTTCAGATGTTAATAGTCTTACTTGTAGCAATGGTGGATGTAATACTAGAATTGCAATATGTGCTAATCAGGGAGTACTGCACAGTCCTGTGTGTATTCTAATATTATTAACAGTGATACTGTTAATTTTGGTCTGGGAAATATTGAAAGTGGTCTGACTAATCCAGTTCTAGTTACTATACCAGGACCATTACTACTTAATGTGAGTTTATAATGTTAATATACAAAGTAACAAATATCACAACTTCACTTAATGATAGTAACTATAAATATAAAAGTTATTGTGATGAACCAGCTATATTGTGATGTATATATGATGCTCAAGACATATTGATGATAGATCCGTTTGTGTCTATTGATATAATGTTATATGACAAGTGAAAATAATGAGATGAAGTTAAATTTTGAAATGAATTTGGTGTACATCAATAATCGTATACATTGTAAGTACATGTTATGACATTGTTATTACTCTACAGCTATGATAAGGTTAAGTGATGGTGGGATGTATATGATACAATTATTTTAAAATACAATTATATATTATATTAAAGAGTGACAAGCTATAATACAGACCATCTTTAATGACATGTCTACTCAGTATATATATTTGTTATAAGTTTAGATATTTATTTATAAATTACTAAACATACCATGCACTTTTATTCTGCAGATATATATTAATGTAAATTGTCTGGTAATGAATCAACTATAACTTATGAACATAACTGTGTAAACATGGTACTGAGTAGCTATTGTCAATGCTATTATAGATACATTCTATTACCTGATCAACATTATTGTGAAGATAATGGTTAAGATGCTTTCAGTGCATAAATTACTGCTAATTTTGTTTACTATTTATACATTCATTCAATATGTGCATGTTCTAATAATTCCAAATAGGGAAACTTTTTACTTGAGTTTGTGTAATGTCTCCTTGTGAGCTATTGTCATCAATAACAGATGTCTCAACTGGTGACTATATGTTTAGGATGACAGTTGAGACAAAACATTAAATTTTACATTCAGTCTGTTAGTTCAGAACAGTTGTCAAGGCATGTTATTGTTTTAATATGACAATAATAATTATAGACATCTGTTATGTCACATGTTATTATATAAATGTCAGTCAAAATCATATTTATTTTCTTTGGTACTCATCACTATACTGGGTTATACACACAGTGATACTATCATCTTACTCTAGGGAAACATTCTTCACTTCAGTACATTTCTTGTTCATGTAAATCTTTCTATTTCATTGTTATGTTCATACTCTATTTTTGTTGTTTACATAAAGACAGCTAGAGGAAGTCAGGTAGAAAATATCATGTAATAATGATAATTAAGTCATTGTTCTTTTGTAGCAACACTTCTTTATTACTCTCTTCTTTCTTCATTTTGTTGACTGTTATATGAAGGTGTTATGTTATATATATCTTATGTAAGTAGTGGTGTGTTCTCAAGCTTGTCTAAAATACAGTCATCATTTTTACTACTGGATGGTGTAAGTAATAGGAAATCCAATGTCATAGAAAATGTAATAGTTTTGTATGCAGCTTGAAAATACGATTAGTACGTGTTTTTAGCCACTCCTATTTTACCTGTCATAATACAAGAAGGAGACATATTATAGTAACTCCTTACAGCACTTCTGATACATATTATGTTTTTTATTCTAATAGTTGTTACGGAGTGTGTTTCAGCCTTTGTAGTTCAAATGATTTTTATTATCATAGTTTGTTAATATATCAAATAATGATTTCTCATTTTTTGTTTATTATACAGATCAATATTGTACTATGGACCCTTTGGATTAGTACACAAGAGACTACGTTATTTGTCTGCATTATTATTTAGCCACTGATATGCTAGTTGATCTAACTACTGAAATGTTTGGTCAATAAATATTTGTTTTGTAAAAATATCATCATGAATACTTCAAATACTGTCTTACGCAGGCATCAGGTCTTATTCTATTTTTACCATGTTATTGTTTCACGTGATTCATAATTATTTCTAAATTGAAAGTTGCTTAGAATTGCATAGTCTTTATAAACTTTATAATTATTATTATGTTTCTAATCAAAGTTACAATACATGACTACAATTATTGTCTGATATTCATGACTGATAGTTACTGATCTTCTATTACTATTACACTACTCAACTACTGTGACAATTTCTTATCTCTTATTTTTGTTACCGTCAATTTCTTAATAAATTGCATCACTATAAAATTTCCCACATAAAATCCTTAATAATAATAATTATTAGTATTGTATAATGAATCTTATTATAAACGCCCACTCAATTAATAATTATAGCTGCGTCTCCTATCTCAGTGATGTGCTTCAAATTTGGTTTGCTGTTGTTTCTGCCATAATTTATTATGTAAATGGACAAATTCGAGCTAATTCAACTGGTAAAGTAACAATTAAAGGAGTAATTATAACGTGTCGTATATATCTATACATTATATAGGTTTATGTACTAGTAGAGGGGCAACTGAATGCTGTCAAAGAAATTGTAAAGGACAACCAAATGATTGTTACTGTGATGAGTATTGTTTAACATTTCTTGATTGTTGTAGAGATATATACAAATTTACCAGTTGTGGATCAAGTATGTCAAATAAAATCATGCATGATTTAATTTTTGTTAATAAATAATATGATTGTTATAATAGCAATATATAGTTCAGTGTCTAGTTTTACTTTGTTTTTAACAGGAAATGGATCAGATTGTGTACATGGAGATATACGTTTACAGGAAATTACCAATAATTGGCCATTGACTACAATTGATATTTGTATATTTGGATTTTGGGAGCCAATATGTGGACAGTTTTGGAATGAAAGAGATATTCAATTTATATGCTCCTATTTGGGGTTTACAGCAATATCAGGTTTGCATATTAGAGCTACTATTAGTAATACAATATAA
Source organism: Gigantopelta aegis (assembly GCF_016097555.1). Lineage (NCBI taxonomy): Eukaryota > Metazoa > Mollusca > Gastropoda > Neomphalida > Peltospiridae > Gigantopelta > Gigantopelta aegis. The sequence goes on from NW_024533182.1 coordinate 39,638, forward strand.
TATAATTCTCTTATACATGCAGGAAGTCTAACAAATGTATCAGTCATGGTATCACAAAATAATACTTACACATTACAATGTATTGGGAATGAAACAATTATCACTAGCTGTATAATTGAGCGTGTCAAACAGTGTTCTACAGAGCTACTTCTCTCTGTAGTAAGTAATGAGCTACTATAGTAGTAATTTAAAACTGTATATGCTCTTAGATATGTGTCCCAAAGGATGTATAAATGGAAACTGTTCAGGTGCACATACTTGTTCATGCTATTTAGGTTGGACTGGTGACACTTGCAATGAAGGTATATAGTATTAGTTCTAATAAACTTGTGATATATTGTTTATAGATATAAATGAGTGTGAAAATCATAGAAGTCATATTAATGATGAGAGTACTTTTTCTGGCAATGATAAAGGCAGATGTGACCAGATATGTATTAATACAAATGGCAGTTATTATTGTGATTGCAATATGGGATACTTATTAGCTAGTGATAGCTTTAAAATGTGAAAGTAAGTTTTGTATGAAATAGATTATACCAGCAAATATACGTTCATGATATACATTGAGGGATTAATATAATAATTATATTGTATGATAAACTACATAGATACAATAATTATTACTTATACACTGCTGAAATAATTAGGTTATTTTAGCCAATTCATGCACATTTGGATTGCACACATCAATACAAAATACTTTAAAGTGGATATATGAATTTCATAGTAACATTCCTAGTTCAATATCTCATCATCAACTTCTATCCATTCCATCGTACAATTAATACATTAGTAATGAAAACAGTACATGTGTTTACTTTATTGCATCAAATAACTTGCTATGTATATATAACTTTACTTGTGTCAACAAATATTAGTTAAATCAACAATCAATGTTTACAGGAATTATTAGAATACAAAACACACTCATATAGATTAATGTAAAACTGTCTGGTAATAAATCAACTATAACATGTGAACATAACTGTGTAAACATAACAGTGAGTTACTATTCCAATGTTATTAAGGATACAGTGTATTTGCCTGATCAACATTATTGTAAAGGTGAAGGTTTACTGACCTGATGAGACATTTAAAAGTAAATATAAGACATTCAAATGTCAAATTGACATAATTTTTAAGGATTTACATAACACATGTCAATTATAAAGTTACCACTCATAATATGTTGTTAGTTAGTAAAGAATTTGTTAATAATAGTTAACACAACTTTTCTTCCTTACATTAGAAATCACAGTGAATTCACATCCATTATTTACACCTGAATTAACTATACTCAGCACAACATCAACAAGTGTGTCGATTTCCATAATTGGTAATAAATCAACTATAAGATATGAACATGACTGTGTAAACATAGTAGTGAGTTAATATCATCACTGTTATTATGGATACTCCAACATTGTTGTGAAAGTGTAGTCTTTATTGACTGTATGAGTTATTAACAATATCTTAATACATACAACACACAATTGATATAATTATTTAGTATTTTACATAACACATGATAATATAACTTCATTACTAAAATGATTATTATGTTGTTAATTGATGAAAAAATCTCTTTGCACTTTAGAAATCACAATGAGTTCACATCTTTTTCAACAATTATTTACACCTGAATTAACTATACCCAATACCACATCAACAACAGTATTGATTTCTATAATTGCAGCCTCATTATCAGCACTAATTATAGGATTTTTATCTGTCATTATTTGTACCATCATTTGTATAACAATATATCAGGCACAAATCAAAAGTGAAGAGCAGTGTTACATCTATTGAACTTAATGGAAGACTGTCAAATCATTATGATACAGAAAACAATCATAACCCAACTACCACTATATCAATAAACATAATGGGATTGACATTAATCCACGTGTTGGAGTTAAGGTCGGTTCATTGGTATACGATGAGATTAACGCATACAGTAGAGATTGTACAAGAACATGGAATTGTTCATATGTACAATCAAGTAGATATAATGCTGATAGCATTAATATACCTACTGATGTAGGTAGTGAGGATAAAATAGATTTATTTGAAAACCCTTCACATTTATGGTGTGGTAGACATAACAATGTAGTCAGGGATACTGATGAACCAACATACATAAATCTAGAGGGTCATCAATTTAAATCCATTATATCTAATATCTCGTCAACATGATGAAGACAGTATTGAGCTTTAGTTTTACTACAATGTTGCATAATTGTTTCACTTTGTATGCTGACATTTTGAATAAAAACAAAGTATGATAAAGTCTTAAATATTTGTAGATATTATTTGATTTATAAAGTAGCAAGTTATGATTTTTAAATCTTATTATGTGATTTAATTATGTTTAGTAAATCTATTTTGCTAGATGTATACCTTAAGTGTTTAAAAAGGAAAAACATACAAAAATGTTCTCTAGTATATCACAATTGTTAATGTGTCAACATGTTAATAATAATTGAATATACTAAGGCAAAAGTCCTTTTCATTTGGGACTGATAATCATGTTGCACATTACAAGATACTATTAGTTGAAGTTAAGATGCTTGCAGTACTGCTAATATTGTACAATGTTTATACATATACATATCATCTACATGTTCTAATAATTCCAAATAAGGAAACATTTTACATGAATTTGTTTATATATCCTTATGAGCTATTGTCATCAACAACAGATGTCTCAACTGGTGGTTGTATGTTTAGAATGAAAGTATTTGGACCTTTTGTAGCTCCTCTAATGTCAGAGTTTGATTTGAGTCACTATGACAATAATAATGATAGACATCTGTTTCATCATATATTATTACATAAATATCAGTCAAGACCATTTTTTACTAATCTTTGCTTATTATTATACTGAGTTGACTACTAAAAAGAACAAAAAAATATAAAGGACTTTAATAATTTATGCAGATAATGTGTATAATAATGTATATCTAATAAGACTACTTTGATTAATTAACTTTAATTAGTTAATGTTAGTATCATAACTATAGTCCTAATACCATAATATCATTGACAATTATTATCATGATAATATAGATATACCCAACAACTCATGTGATTTCAGAGTGAAGAGTTATTTTTTTATTGATGTTAAAACCTGCAATTCTGTAGTATAAAATATTTATTGTGTTCTGTTTTTATAATACAGGAGAATGAAGACATAAAGCTTCTTCCTGTTTCATAAAAAAAATGCCTAATTAAATCAGCATAGTAGTGTGTTAGTATCTATCAACAACCTGTATCATGTCTGTTAACAGTATATATAGATATATTGGAACACAACATTGAAGTCCTTGATGACAATGGGATGTTAATCCAACTTGTATTCTTAACACTCAAGCTAACCTGTAGTTACTTCAAGTGTCTGGTACTTTTAGTTTTAACAAACAGTCAATGAAGGTGGTAGCGATGTTATATCATTATCATATGCTACTAGAATAGAGTGTGCTACAAACTACTATCAGTCAGACTGTTCTGTGTACTGTATACCAACTAATGATACTACTGGGACATTATACTTGTGATACTAATGGTAACAAGATCTGTTTACCAGGCTATACTAATACAACTAACAACTGTCTTGATACTACTTTTTAACAATCCTTGACATTTAGTTTAATAACATTTTTGTCTTCTCATTGTTATAAATTTACTGATATATATTAGTAAATTGTGCATTGTTAATTCTATTTAGTAAGGGAGTATTTTACTTATAAACATTAGTTTTTGGATAGAATAATTACTACTTAAAACTTTTTTTAATTACATAATTTTAGATGTACAGTAATGTTTATTTTAGTTTTTTGGAATTTATTTGGCTATCATTAATAGGTGCAATAATTTGTAAAAAGGTTGTCAACCCAGTTGAAGGCCATTGTGAACAATCTGGAAGATGTCAATATCATAGTGGTTGGTCTGGTATTACTGCAGCACGCCAATGCAAACTATATGTCAAAGTGGTGCTTGTGCTTAAAAGTGATGGATGGACTGGAGTAATCTGTACTCAACCAGTATGTCATCAGAAATGTAATCCAATTAGAGAACAATAGACTCATCATATTCCCTAAATCATAAACATTTAACTACACACAACTGCCAAACATGAAATTACATTTTGGTGTGTCTTGAAAAATTGCTGAAATTAATACATACTATATTGAATTTTTTTAAAATCACTAAGTATAGTAGATGTAATAATAGTAATGTACATGTAGGTATATAATATTGTACAACTAGTGACATATAGAACTTTGATTATTTATTGCTGATGTCAGCAATATTACTATGATTATATTATCACTATTAGAGTTTTATTGTAATGATTTATTACTGAAAGTAAATGGTACTAGATCATGATAGTTAAAGGAGTTAAATATTTATTGATGTCAGTAAATATTACTGTACAATTAATATCACCATATTCAAGCTAGTGTTATAATTTATTTTTAGTAGACAGGTAAAAATTTTGTTAATATAACTAAAACTATAACTAATATTTTTTCAAAGTTACTATAATTCTAAATTAAAACTTACTTTGAACTATGATTAATACTAAATTAAATAGCCTCAATTATATTAGTTATTAACCATATAGAATGTGTAAAGCATTTAGCATAATTGTCATGTTAGGTAGTGCATGCTTGAGTTGTGACATGAGTGATTTTCTAATTAACTAGAAGCATGTAGCTAGTCAGCAGCGGGCCCTTGTAGGCCAAGACATGTGCATTATCACATGAATAACTAACTACATAACATCAACTAAAACACTAGTTAAACATGACTATAAACTAATACTAACTAAATTAAATTTCGCATTAATACTATAACTAAATTAAATTTCACATTAATACTATGTAATACTATACTAAATTAAATTTACATTAATACTGTAACTAATACTAAAACTAAAAATATATTTTTCCTTTCACTCTAACTAAACTAAAACTAAACCTTATGTCTACTAAAACAACACTAGTTCAAGCTAGTGTACTTTACTTAGAACACTTAATACATGAACTAGAATTGAAGATAATAGTGTATTATTAATACTAATATGTCATTTAATAAGTCTAGTAATTGATAATGTATGTATTAAAATATTATAGTTATACTGTCTGTTGTTATGTTTGTCTAGGATGAGGTCTTTCATATTCGTCTTGGTATGTTGTATATAGAAAAAGTATTAAAGTTAATAGAAGAGAAGAATACCAAAGACTTGAACTTTCCAATATTTATATATATAAATATTGTAAATTCATTTTACATGTCACTTAATAAAATAAATTTGAAAATCAGTAAGATCAGTCTAAATATTACTAATTATCATATTTATTATTTGACAGGGCAAAACTAAAGTTTTCTTGAAGAATCATCTAGTTATCGTGCCTCCTTTTTATTAAATAGAGTTCAAGACACTGACTTATACAACAAGTGGTTCTGGTTCTCTGAATAATAATTATTTGAATAACTCTTATTATTGTTTATTTGCTATTCACTTTATTATAATTGTTATGTCATATCATGTCATGTTTAAGTTAATTGTATGATTTTATTAAATAAAACAAAAATTGTTAAATTTTTGCATTTAGCAGCAGCATATGCAAACACATGACTTGTTTTCCAGATACAAAGGGCAAGTTGTCTTAGCCAGCCCACCCACACATTTAGCTCAATAAAAATTTAACTGATATCAAAGTACACTTTTATGTGTATTGTTTTGATCAGGAACAGTTTAGTTCAATATCTATATATACCAAAATAACAATATGCTGTCAGATTATTGGTTCTTGGTTGCTAACCATTGTAGGAGTGTTTATATAAATGTGTCTATTAGTGCATAATTTCCTCTATTTTCTATATATATATATATATATATATATATATATATGTGTGTGGTATTGTGGTGTGTCATGCAAGAAGAACTATATCAAGTCCATAAAAACATACTATCAAATGAAGAAGGATGAAATTATCCATGGTCAATTAATATAACTTGTAAAAGTAACACAATCTAAAGATTTATTGATTTAATTATGCTACCTTATATAATTTGTCTTGACTAAAATGATAATGGGCATTAAAATACTATATTATTTCAAACAAATTTTTATTCCACTGTGCATGCCAAGTGATCTATAATTGTTTTGGACAAATTTTTTTTATTTGTTTGTGTGTCTACTCTTTTTGTTTTATTATATTGTTGTATGGAACAATTAAAAGGGACAAATGAAATTAAACCAGATCCTTTAAATGTCCACTGGCTTCTTTCTCTGTTTGCATTTCTTGTATTTTATAGCTATTAGTCTTACTTAGACACTAATGCTAATTATAAATATATTGTAGCTCTAGTCATTGTTTCATTGTAAAGTTGGTATATTTCAAAACAATTATAGGATGATTTTTTCAAGTATAATTATTGTTTTAATTAATTGTTATTATGTTAACCATCATAATTGATGATGACACATTTCGTCATTGCATAATAAATTAATCAATTGATTGTTACCATACAACAGATAAATTGGTCAAAAGATAACAAATGGACATAGAAACAAACTAAGTTACACAAAGAAAACAATAGGAACATGGGAGTGGTCTTAGATTTAAAGAAACCTATAATCATTATGACATCTATTCATTTATTAGCCACATTAGCTCTAATATGTATTAGTCATCTCAGGATAAATGATCATGAGCAGCTGCAGAGTTGAAACATGATGATTAGGAGATGGAGATAAATTCTCACCAGAACTCAGTGCATACATGTCTTGATTCTCTGATAAAATAGATTTATTCATTCTACCATTTCCATCCTCTTCTAATTCTAATTTTATTTCTATGACAAATCAATCAAGCCTATCATGTCCATCATTATTATAGTTTTATGTCTGTAGTATATTTCCTATATCATTAGATAGAATAGGATTCACTTTCACAATTGTTGATAAATGTAATTTCAAAGATTAGTTGTTGACTTAGAAAAAAGTCAAAAAGTAAACAAAATAAAAGTGAAAAACTAAGTCAATAGTTTATTTTCTTGTTATGTATATTAAATAGGCTATAACAGCAACAAAAATGGCTACCAACAGCAACATAAACCAACTACCATCCTTTCCTAGTGAGTAAAGAAAGAACATATAACAATGTACTGCACTTAAAAAATCAAAAATATAAATTAACTGAATGCCAACAAACAGACATAAATAATAGCACTAATTAATTTAAAATAAGGAAAGTTTAATATAAGATATCAAAATTTTCTTATTTAACATATAACTATATAATGATACCTTTTGTCTTAATTGGCTCTTGATAAATTGGAGGAGGAGAATGAAAAGTGGTAATCTCTTGACCTATGGAGTGACACAGGAACAATTGTTAAATGCAATTTTTAACTTTACCAGGTTGATAAGAATAATCATTTTGATATCAGGTCTTAATAAGTAGTAAAATATCTTCTCTGCTACTGCCTTGTTTTGTACAGGTGGGTCCTCAACAACAGTGATTATCTTTCTCCAAGAGATTTCACAAGTTCTCTGATCTTTCCAAACCTGAAGAACTTTTAAGAGTTTTGCAGTATCGTTGTATGTGGCCAATTCTGTTTGAATAGACTTTAGATGACCATTATTCACAGCAAGTTGTCCACCAATAATTTCCCATCACACCTAATGTCATTAAGTTTGTCATCAGGTGTTGTATCTTAGGCTCTTTACCTATAATAATGTGAATATAAGAAATATGACTTAATTAACTACTCATTGACAAAATTGTCTATTAATTTGCAAATTTCATAACTCACATAACAATTCATCAGAAATTCCTAATCCATCATATGATGACGGGATATGGATAGAAGGATGACTATTGGTAGAAGGAGTATTGGTAAAGTGAGCTATATTAAAAAAAAAGATCATATATTTCTATATAATGCTTCAGTAATTATAAAAGCTCAGGTAATATATTATATGACATTATATTAAAACATGAATATGTTCTGTCTTTAATGTCACTCACTTGTTGCCTCTTGCTCTTGTTGCAAATTATAACTAAAAATTGTCAAAGTCATCTGCAGCCTTATTCCTCTAAAAGTAAGCTGTAAGTCAGTGAGTTCCTTCTTATCTTTGAGAGAGACTTTAAAGGTTAAGGATGGTAGGGCAGAGCCTGGTTGACATTGATCAATGAACTTCCCTAGAAAGCTTAAACAATACAAAAATTTAAAACTTCACAACAATTAGGACTTTACTTCAAATGGAAACAACATTGGCTGAATGTCATAATTCTCATTAGCAATTGTAACCTCAGTAATGTCAGGATCAGAGAAAGCAAATGTGTGTTATCCTTTTCCAATTTTCAAATTGTTTCTCTGTTTTCACTCTCTAATATAGATAACAAACATTTTATACAGTGGTTATATAGTGTTATAGTTTTTTATTCATTATGGTTGCATACCTCAATAAAAGGTCCAAGATTTTTAGTAACAACTGCTTGTATTTCCCAACAAAACTTTGCCTTCTCTTTGAAAAACACTGTCATTGCATAACCATAGGTGGTGTTGAAATAAAACACTCCTAATTTTATTGATGATGGCAATGACACAAAAATCAGAGATTGCTATGACACCAGAATTGTCATAAGGTGTGAACACTTGGTCATATTTCAGTTGGTAACAGCTCAAACTTGTAAGGTGGTTGTCCTTTAGCTCTGATAAATGCTAGCAGTTGACTTTCCTCTTGTGACCTTAGCTGAACATTATGTTGGAGATGAAGCTTAATAGGTTTAGAGAATTTTCCAGTTGTTTTAATTTTGTAGAAACAGCTAACAAGCTCAACATCAGGAGGGAGGATGATATCGGACTCTTTTAATGCGACTACATTAACTTCAGTTTTGACTTCTTGCCCTACCTCCACTGATGATGGTGGAATGACTATCTTGATTCCATACTCTGGTTTCTCAAAAACTTGCTCTTCATTGAGGTATTCAATATTCCATATAGACACATCTTCCAAAACTAAATAATAACAAATCAAACAAGTAGAAGTACTACATAGTTGTTGTTTAATACCTTACCTCGTTTTGGATTGTACTCCTTGAAAACTCTGGAAACTTCATCCTTCCTTTCGTCACAACATTCATCTAATGGAGTGTTACCCTCATTATTTTTAATAGTCATATCTGCTCCTTGAGATAGCAATGATTGTATAACATTTATATGACCTTCTTTGGAGGCAATATGCAATGCAGTGTTACCATCCTATTTAAAATTAGACTAATCAATAAAATAATTTATGGATTTATTGACCTTGTTACAAATATTAGGATCTGCATGATAATGTAAGAGTAACTGGACTATCTCAGAGTGACCTTCTCTAGAGCTACAATGCAGAGCTGTCATCTGATTCTAGAGAAATTAATTGTCATATTAACTAGTGCATCATTAACATCAATGGTATCACTACTTCATGCAAGAAAGTATGGTATAGAATTAATAATATGTGGTACATATGCAACAATATCTATATGCAATATATATTAGCTTATCACAAATATTAGGATATCCATTATGTTGTAAGAATAACTAGACTATCTCAGTATGACCATTATTTTGAGGTTCTATGTAGAGCTACTATCTGATCCTAGAAAAATTAGTTGTTATAAGTCACTTGTAGAATTCATGCAAATATGGTAGAATCTTACAAATGGGTAGGCAAATGGTCTGGCAATAGTGCAGATTTCTGCCTAACATATACTAGGAGAAAATAAGTTATTTGCAAATACTTTTATCTTCTACCAGTAATCAGTGTAGAAACCATTAAGCCAATTATTGTATAGAGTTTGTTACTGTTGGAAGATAAGGCATTAAATCTAACCTATCAATGTCAGAACTGAACTATCATGTCAATTGAACTAGCTGATCTTCTCATTAATTGTTGATTCTACAGTAATCCACTCAATAAGCTATATTAATTTTAAGTACTTATGCACATATCTTTGTACTCATGCACTAGTAGGAACTAAAATTATAGTATTAATATGTTCTTTCAGTCAGCCAAAATAATCTGTCCGTTTCTGCATTTTACCTAAACATGAGGTTGCCTTATGCATTAGAACACTAAAGGATATCTCTCAGCAGTGAGACAGCTACTGGTAACAGCTAAGAACTCTCAAGCTGTTTTGATTTACCCATCATACTAAGATGCATTAAAATACAAAAAACAAAGAAAGCAGGACTGGCCACCCAGGAGAAAACTCCTATTGATGACAACATTGAAGTGCTTCCTCAGCTTTATGCAGGCAGCACGTATCACTCAATAGGTATACATGTCACAGCTTCCAAAGAGGGTCAGCCACTACCTGCTTAAATGATACAATTCTTCTAAGTAGTATTTAGTGTAACTTTTATCATCTATCCTTTTAATTGACTTAACTTTGAGACATGCTCTGTCACTTGGACTAGACTTTGTTATGATGACATTTCCAAGCTTAAAGTGCAGAAAAAAAGCTCTCTGAAGTACCAAGTCATCAAAGTCCTTTGAATTGCCAATATTTAATTTTGAAAAGAAATCAGTTCTAAAATTAACCAGCAAGTCTAACTTTGCTTTTAAAGCCAATTCAATAGTAGTAAAAAAAGACTATAATATTGTTGACTTTAAAACAGTTTTGTTGTGCATTTTTATGATGTTTTACTATTTCTTAGAAATGTCAAGATTACACAAACATAATTAAATCATAATTAATGCCTTCTTTATTTTTTACCACAATAGATATATATATAAATGTGTGTGTGTATATGTACATACCACATAGTCCTAAATGACTGCCTAGATATATGTAGTGCACATTTGATTGAGGGTGATACATTTTAATGGGTTGCAATAGTGAAATATCCAAATATAGTAGTAATACAGTGTTTAAAAGTGAGTAAATATGGTAGAGATTCTACTGTATGGTCACATATATAATAAGATGCAAGAAAGCTAATTAAAAAAAGAAATATAGTACATCAATAAGAGAGAAGGAAGCAGTCAATCATAATTAACTTTAATAGCTGACAATCTGCCACTGTCTGCATAGAAAATTTTTTTTATCTCTAGCAAAAAGCTACAATCATACTTCCAGTCACAACCACACCTAATTAATATATATCACATGGAAGTCAATAGGAAGCATAATTAAGTAGTCCTTATAACAGCCAGTGTACACAAACTTTTTTTCAGAATATATTGATAGAAGTTGACATTTCACATCAGACTTTCACTCTAAATATTTTGTGGGTGCACTTGAATTGACTATTAAAAAAGTTCCTGAAATTTGTGATATATATCCCATCTATTATCCATAAACATATATATATATATAATGAATATATGATATCTATCATCATTGGAGTAGTACTATAGGAATAAGTAGGAATATTAGTTAATACACCTGTTGAAAAAAAACTGCAATCTTTTCTAATGTTTTTTTTTTAAATGTATCCTCATCCCATTTTGGTATGCACTGTTGTTTGTGATATTCTTAAGGAAAATAATTTAATTTATATTATGATAGTATTGTTGGATGGAGTTAAATTTTATCTTCAATTTTATAGACTTTGTCATAAAAACATAATTATTATATATATTAAAACTTACTTTATTAAGAAGATCTAGATTAGCTCCTTCTGGGTTAAAATTGAAACTATATCTTTGTGTCCCTTCTTTGCTGCTAATAAGACTGGAGTAGATCCCACCTAAATATATTATAAAAACTCCATCTATATCCACTAATAAATGTATCACAAGATTTGTACTTTATTTACATTACAAACCTAGACAATGTGTTGTATCTAGTCATGAAAGTATCAAACTTACTCAATAGGTATACATGTCACAGCTTCTAAAGAGGAGCAGCAACTACCTGCTTATATGTTAGAATTCTTTAAGTAGTTTTACTGTATCTTTTAACATCTGTCTTCTTAATTGACTCAAACTATGAGACATGCTGAATCGCTAGGACTAAATCTTGTTACCTTGATAGATTTAACATTTACAAGCTTAAGGTACAGCAAAAAAAGCTCTCTAAAGTCCTAAGTCATGAAAAGTCCTAAGAATTGTCAATAATTAATATTGAAAAGGAATTGGTTCTAAAATGAAAACCAACTAGTTTAACTTTGCTATCCAAGCCATGTCCAATAGTAGTGAAAAAAAGAGACTATAATATTGTCTACTTTAAAACTTTTGCTGTTGATGTTGTGTATTTTTATCTTGTTTTACTATTTCTTAGAAATGTCATGATTTTGCTGCTAACATAACTGGTGTAGATCCCTCCTAAATATATAATAACAACCTCATAAAAATTATGTTAGGCAATACACTACAACATAACAGCGCACACCATCTCTAGTAACATTAGTTTATATTTATTACATGTGTATACAAGTAGTATTACTAACATAAATAACATTGCAAAATATCAGTCACATCAACCACTTTTATGTTAAAAAAGCCACAAAGCCACTCTCAACAACTTTTACAATAGTGTCATCAATACAAACAACACTCAAATATATACATAGTCTTTACTTCACAATAGACATGTTTTGTCAGCATAACATTTTTAAATAAAAATTTGACATTTCATTGTAGTCTGTGATCATAAAAATTACTTATTTCTTAGTAGTATAGAAGAAGAACTAGCATTCCTTACAAACTTGTAAGGGACACAATCACATGACAAGTAATAAAGCACCAAACATTTGGAAACAAAGAAAAAATTAAGCAGACACCAATGCATTGAATAAGTTTTAACAAAAAAAATAATAAAATACTCAATTGACAGGACTGTATTTCATACACTTAAAAATTATACAAAATTGTTGCTATATATATTTGGTATGCTTTGCTATGTTTACAAAAATTTGAAAACAGTATGAATGTTCAGGTGCTTCCTTGTTAATGTAACAAAATTGTAGTAAATATATGTTAATCTAGTATTATTATATTTATGCAATATCTAGTTGATATTTGCTTACACATGCAACTTAAATATTAGAGTAAAACATACTTATTCTCATGATCTGAATTACCTTGGAAACGATATTCATATCAGCTCCATGGTTGACAAGTACTTCAATGATATCTATATGTCCTTGATCACTTGCATAATGAAGGGCTGTCCAGCCTTTCTATTAAAGAAATGAACAAACAATAATCTTTTAATTAGACCACTAAAACACTACAATAACATCCAAACATTATGGAGAGACATTCCTTCTCTAAATTTAATTAATTGCATTCTCTGTCTATTAATTTTTGCTAGGCAGGAAAATGTTTGCTGTCATGTTCTACCAGGATGGTAGCTCCAATGTGAATACATCATTCAACTGTTTTCAGTACATAATATTCTTTGATCTGGCAAACCTGAGTATAGGTTATTTGTGAGGATTTTTTGAGAGTAATAATTATTCTTTCTGATTTTGTTTTGGTTCCCACTTACTTGTCAGGTTGGTGTGAGATACTAATGTCTTAGCTGCATAGAAAGGAATGTACTATAATTGAATTCAGTTAAGGTAAGCAATAACTGAATTTGTCCTATGGTTACTAAGTGTTCACTCCATATAGTGGTATACCTGGTATGTTATCAATGATACTATCAATGTTGTCTAGTTTGGCTAATAGTTTTCTTATTTTGTGTACAAATGTGGCTGCAGAGTTCATCATCCTGAAGGCATCTTTAGAAATTCTTAGGAGCTGTCTTGTGTCATAAAAGCTGTTATAAAAATGTCTGCTTTGGCTGTTGGGACTTGCCAGTGTCCCTTACTCAAATCAATCTTGGAGAAATGTTTATCTTTACCGACTTTATGGAATATATTTTCAAGCAACCATCATGAAGTCTGGATCAAATACAGTGATTTCATTTAACTTTAGCTGGTTAAAGTTGTCTTTTTTCAAATGACCACTATGGTGTATGTCATTGTTGCTCATGATATCCTTTATTTTAAATTGGATCTTTCTACTGTATCATTAGCTTATTACGTTCAGTAGAACAGGGTCTCAACATTGGAACTCTCAGACTTCTGCCTTTCTGTCATAGTTGTGCTTGTATCTTTTGAGATTTGTAAGGTTCCTCCTGTACAATCTTCAAAGTGTCATCCAATATTTCATTTTCATTTCAAAAAACATACAGGTAGCTATTTTTCGTCTTGGGTTGATAAACGTTTTGTTCATAGCTCTCGTAGGACAAGTACTGGACTGTGGCTGTACAGAATTGAAAGCGGCAAACATGTGAACTATTGGGGGATCTCATTAACCACAGTAGCAGGTGAGTACAACAGTGCCATTGTTTGGGTTGCACAATCTTTTTGACATATTATTGGAGGTGTCATTGAACTTCTTAACTAAACCAATTTCACATAGGATGATAATGGATGAATATGAGCTGTTGAAATCTTAGGAACTGAGATATTCCGTCACTCATTCTGAGACAAACTGGGTAACCATGTCACCTTAGTTTTTTTTGGTAAACCTAATCAACTTATTTGTTAACCAGTGCTTCTGCTACAACTTCTGGGCTGATTTTTAAAAGGCATAGCCTCAGGGTATCTTGTAACATAATCTACCGAGATGATTATGTAATGGTGACTATGAGGATGGTGTATTTGGCCTACTATATCAACTGCAGCTTTTTTGAAGGATATATGAATTGGTGGTATTTTTTATAGTGGGACTTTTGGAACATTTTATTATGTATTGTTTTCAGACAAATATCACAAGTTTACAAAAAGTTATTACACCTCTTTTTATTCCCTGCCTCAAGGGAATATTCTGAGGGTCTTGCAGGTGATATTTCTGACAAACCAGCTGATGACAATTGATGATGGAGTTAATGGACCATTTCTATCATTAGATGACATAATGCCATAGGTACTATGACTATGTGGAGAGATTTGGTGCTGTCCACTTTTGTATGTGCAAATATTCAGTAAAGAATGCCTATTTTTCTTTGAATACACTATCTACTCTACTTTGGTTTGGAATTGACAGAACAGTTCATTGTAATTTTGATGTGATTTGTCCTAACTTTATAAGCATGTCCTTTTTCTTTGGACATGTCATCCTGTAAAGGCATTGTAGATGGAGCAAGAGGTTGATATTTGCCCCTCATGGTTTAGGCCATCAGGAGCTCTAATTCCATGAGTATTACTACCTTTATTGATGTCATAGACAAACATAGAGTTTCGACATCTTCAATAAGATAGGCTGTGTCGACTTTGATTTTAGACAATGTGGTTCTCTGTATGATGTTGTCAGTCAGGAGCACAAAAATGAATTTACTGGTATATTTTGTCATTGCTCACAAAGGCTTTCTTTACTACAATTCCACTGCAACCAGTGGCTCTGAGGGTATCAATACTTATGTCTCCAATTCTTACTTTCTCTACTGGCATTTTGCCAATGAAATAAAGTTGTGGTTGAATACAGGCACTGCTTACTAGTAGTAATTTTTTCTACATGTTCATTGTCTGTTATACTTGACTTTATCTATTCTTCTGTTGAAACGTTGGAAGGCTCTATTTGCACAAGGCAACTAGCGCATATCTCAATTTTTTGCATTCTTTGAGGTCATTTTTTCCTCCATCAAGTGAGGCATGTGTTTGTTCCACAAAATTTATTTTCAACAACATATAATATTGTTATTACAAGAAAGGTGTATATTGAGTTCACAAACAAACACTAAATTATGATAATAGTATAATTCAAAGAAAAATACAAAGTTAAAGAAGTCATGCTTCATATTATGACTTTGACTATTATATTTGTGTATGCACTTGACTTCATTATTAATAAATTCATAAATTGTGATTTTTTATAACCTGCTGATATCCATTAAGTAGGAAAATTGATTACTGTACATGTTGTAAATTTATACTTTTTCTAAAGTTTTAAAAAATGTTTTGGACGCTATTCTAATTCCATTATCAGTTGTCTTTCACATTCTTAAAAAATTAATTTCAACCTTTATTATAGCAGTATTGTAACTGATGACACTCTTTTAAGAAAAAATTAATTACATTTTATCTTCAGTTGTAAAGACTTTGTCATATAACATATATACATGAACACTTACTGCATTAACAATGTCTAGATTAGCCCCTTTCTTAATTAAAATCAAAACAACATCCTTGTATCCCTTCTTTACAGCTAACAAAACTGGTGTAGATCCATCCTAAATATATAATAATAACCAAATAATTGTCAGCAATATAATACATTGTAAGATTGCACAATACTACAGTAACATTTTTTTATATGTATTCTATTTGTACACTAGTAATATATACAATATATACAAAATTACAAAGTATTACATTGATACACAATTTGATACTATCATCTTATGAAGACACCATACAAATTAGAGGTGATAACTTAATCATAAACATGAAAACAAAAAAAAATGCTTTAAAAAAATGACAACATTGTATTTAAGAAATTAGACATTATTATATTAACAACAATTATACTGTAAAGGACATTATGATGACAAGAACTTACAGCAACACAAATGTGTATGGAAAAACAATTGAGTTTAAAAAATGACTACAATGAATTGAATGAATTTAGAAATAAAATTACATTATATCACACAACCATCTAATGTTAAAGGAAACATCCAGATGACAAGTTGTTGTACCATAAACAATAATGAAAGCAAAAAGATTAAATAGATACAATTACAACAATGCACAAAATAAAATTAAAATTATATTACATTATGTCAAACCTACCTAAAGTTAAAGAAAACATCCAGATGACAAGTTATTGTACCATGAACAATAATGAAAGCCAAAATGATTAAAATAGATACAATCACAACAATGCATTGAATAAAATTAAACTTATATTACATTATGTCACACTTACCTCATACTTGTATTAGATTATAGAGTTAAGGACACATCCAGATGACAAGTTATTGTACCATAAACAATAATGAAATCAAAAAAGATTAAAATAGATACAATCACAACAATGCATTGAATAAAATTAAAAATATATTGCATAATGTCAAACCTACTTCCTATTGTAATGTTAAGAGAAACATCCAGATGACAAGTTATTGAACCATAAACAATAATGAAAGCAAAAAAGATTAAAATAGATACAATCACAACAATGCATTGAATAAAATTAAAATTATATTACATTATGTCAAACCTACCGACTATTGTAATGTTAAAAAAAACATCCAGATGACAAGTTATTGTACCATGAACAATAATGAAAGCAAAAAAGATTAAAATAGATACAATCACAACAATACATTGAATAAAATTAAAATTATATTACATTATGTCTCACTTTCAAATACTTAAATCAGATTAGAGAGTTAAGGAAACATCCAGATGACGAGGTTATTGTACCATAAACAATAATGAAAGCAAAAAAGATTAAAATAGATACAATCACAACAATGCATTGAATAAAATTAAAATTATATTGCATAATGTCAAACCTACTTCCTATTATAATGTTAAGAGAAACATCCAGATGACAAGTTATTGTACCATAAACAATAATGAAAGCAAAAAAGATTAAAATAGATACTATCACAACAATGCATTCAATAAAATTAAAATTATATTACATTATGTCTCACTTTCAAATACTTAAATCAGATTATACATTGACAATAAATTAAATTAATTACAAATTTATTACCGAGAGTTAAGGAAACATCCAGATGACGAGGTTATTGTACCATAAACAATAATGAAAGCAAAAAAGATTAAAATAGATACAATCACAACAATGCATTGAATAAAATTAAAAATATATTGCATAATGTCAAACCTACTTCCTATTATAATGTTAAGAGAAACATCCAGATGACAAATTATTGTACCATAAACAATAATGAAAGCAAAAAAGATTAAAATAGATACTATCACAACAATGCATTCAATAAAATTAAAATTATATTACGTTATTTCACACCTACCCCCTATTGTAATGTTAAAGAAAACATCCAGATGACAAGTTATTGTGCCATAAACAATAATGAAAGCAAAAAAGATTAAAATAGATACAATCACAACAATGCATTGAATAAAATTAAAAATATATTGCATAATGTCAAACCTACTTCCTATTGTAATGTTAAGAGACACATCCAGATGACAAGTTATTGTACCATAAACAATAATGAAAGCAAAAAAGATTAAAATAGATACAATCACAACAATGCATTGAATAAAATTAAAATTATATTACATTATGTCACACCTACCCCCTATTGTAATGATAAAGAAAACATCCAGATGACAAGTTATTGTACCATAAACAATAATGAAAGCAAAAAAGATTAAAATAGATACAATCACAACAATGCATTCAATAAAATTAAAATTATATTACATTATGTCAAACTTACCGACTATTGTAATGTTAAAGAAAACATCCAGATGACAAGTTATTGTACCATAAGCAATAATGAAAGCAAAAAAGATTAAAATAGATACAATCACAACAATGCATTCAATAAAATTAAAATTATATTACATTATGTCAAACCTACCAGCTATTGTAATGTTAAAGAAAACATCCAGATGACAAGTTATTGAACCATAAACAATAATGAAAGCAAAAAAGATTAAAATAGATACAATCACAACAATGCATTGAATAAAATTAAAATTATAATACATTATGTCAAACCTACCTCCTAATTGTAATGTTAAAGAAAACATCCAGATGACAAGTTATTGTATCATAAACAATAATGAAAGCAAAAAAGATTAAAATAGATACAATCACAACAATGTATTAAATAAAATTAAAGTGTTATTACATTATGTCACACCTACCGGCTATTGTAATGTTAAAGAAACATCCAGATGACAAGTTATTGTATCATAAACAATAATGAAAGGAAAAAAGATTAAAATAGATACAATCACAACAATGCATTGAATAAAATTAAAATTATATTACATTATGTCAAACTTACCGACTATTGTAATGTTAAAGAAAACATCCAGATGACAAGTTATTGTACCATAAACAATAATGAAAGCAAAAAAGATTAAAATAGATACAATCACAACAATGCATTCAATAAAATTAAAATTATATTACATTATGTCACACCTACCCCTATTGTAATGTTAAAGAAAACATCCAGATGACAAGTTATTGTACCATAAACAATAATGAAAGCAAAAAAGATTAAAATAGATACAATCACAACAATGTATTAAATAAAATTAAAATGTTATTACATTATGTCACACCTACCGGCTATTGTAATGTTAAAGAAACATCCAGATGACAAGTTATTGTATCATAAACAATAATGAAAGCAAAAAAGATTAAAATAGATACAATCACAACAATGCATTGAATAAAATTAAAATTATATTACATTATGTCGCACATACCCGCTATTGTAATGTTAAAGAAAACATCCAGATGACAAGTTATTGTACCATAAACAATAATGAAAGCAAAAAAGATTAAAATAGATACAATCACAACAATGCATTGAATAAAATTAAAATTATATTACATTATGTCAAACTTACCGACTATTGGTAATGTTAAAGGAAACATCCAGATGACAAGTTATTGTACCATAAACAATAATGAAACCAAAAAAGATTAAAATAGATACAATCACAACAATGCATTGAATAAAATTAAAATTATATTGCATTATGTCAAACCTACCTAATGTTAAGAGAAACATCCAGATGACAAGTCATTGTACCATAAACAATAATGAAAGCAAAAAAGATTAAAATAGATACAATCACAACAATGCATTGAATAAAATTAAAATTATATTGCATAATGTCAAACCTACCTCCTATTGTAATGTTAAGAGAAACATCCAGATGACAAGTTATTGTACCATAAACAATAATGAAAGCAAAAAAGATTAAAATAGATACAATCACAACAATGCATTGAATAAAATTAAAATTATATTACATTATGTCAAACTTACCGACTATTGGTAATGTTAAAGGAAACATCCAGATGACAAGTTATTGTACCATAAACAATAATGAAAGCAAAAAAGATTAAAATAGATACAATCACAACAATGCACGAAATAAAATTAAAATTATATTGCATTATGTCAAACCTACCAGCTTAATCAATATATCTATCTATCATAATATTAACTTATAAAACAAAAGAATAGAAATGGATCACTACAATAAAGAAGAGACAAACACTTTCCTATTTATTTCATACTCAATAGGAGATAGATACATGTAGTCACTATGGCAAACACTTTCCACAATGCTGAATTATTGAGTCTGAATTACCTTAGTAAGAACATTGATATCAGCTCCATAGGTGAGTAACACATCAACTATGTCTGTATGTCCCTTATAACTTGCATAATGAAGGGCTGTCCATTTATTCTATTGGAGAAACAAAACAAACCATCAACTGCCAAATAATAAACACAGTAAATTAATTGTATAAACACACACAAACTCAATAAAATCATTAAGCTAGCACATATCCACTGTTTAGCCAATACTAGAAAATTATTAACTTAAAAATAATAGTTCAGTTAGTGTTCGCAAATTTTAGTAATTTAGAGTACAAAGGAATTTAATAGTAACTAAAGTGATGGTGTTCTTCATATTCAAACAAAATCAGACTATCTATTTCGTTTATATTTTCTTGAACAATAAATAAAGTGGACTTACTGAATCTGTAGCATTTACATTAGCCCCTTTTGAGAGAGCATCTTTTACTCTAAACAAATCTCCTTCATTAGCAGATTTAATTAAAATGTTATTCTAAGGCAAAAACAAAAACAGTAATTTTAAATATACTTACAAAAATATTATTAGCAACTTGTTGAAGAATTTATTCAATGATAATTAAAGTTACAAAATGATTTAGTAATTAAAGTTTATTTATTGAATGTTAAGAGAAGCACATTTGATGTATTGACATTGTTTCACACACATGTCAGGCTAAAAAACAGGTTTGCATCATTAAATTACTTTGCTATACATTTGACATATCAAGAAACTTGTGACAATAACTTGACAGATATTCCATACAAATCATGTTCCATAATAGATAACTTATACAGTACGGATATTATTAGTATTATGTATGTATTTTATAAATTGCAAAAAAAACTGTGAACAGTATACAATGTCTTAAAACTGTATATATTTTGTCAACTTGTTTATCAATTGGTAAATGCTGATAATTTCTATTTAACTGAAGAAATTACTTTAATGAATAAATCAAATTAGGTGTGCTTTTCTGGCCTGCAAAGATGTCAAAAATGTGATTGAAATTAAGGGATTGCAGTCTTGAAGTCGATTTTGTAAAAAATATTTTAAAATGCCTTTGAAAATATATTTTTTAGATTTTCTGTTCAAAAAAATTACCACAAATCTGCAGAAATATCATAACATACTGCAAGATTCATAATGTAAAAAAAACGTTTTTATAGCATATTTTACAATTTTAAAATAATCCAATTATGTTTTTTTCCAAGTACAAAAAAAATATGTATGGATTTCTGATACAACATTTCATTGATTTTTAAGCTTTTATTGAACTCTCATCATAACTCTTATGATTAGTCTATTTTAATCGTTACGCATTTCTCTAAAAAAGCATATGTAATTTCCAAGAGATTGTGGTATTGTATACACATGACCTTTTGTACTTGCGAATTATTCGTCTAAAATCAAGTTTTATTCCTAAAAAAACGTACCTCACAACAACAACTTTACTAATCCACCATTTCTATAATTTTTATGATAGGTATTCTATCAAAAAAAAGGGAGAGATGCCTGTGAACCTTCGTATTCCCTCATCATTATTACACAAGCATCATCATTGTGACTAAAATGATTAATTAAAGCGTCATTAAATTCTTGAACAATAATAAAAGAAAAAGTACTGTCACTTTCCAGCTAAATTAATGAAGAAAAATATGAAAATCACCAGATGGCAAGAACTCTTTAGAACAAATGTTAGCAAAAAAACTCGTAAACTGTTTCAAAAAGTTCACTCTTGATGGCTACATCTGTCAATCAATCCTGTGTCATGGTTGAATACAAATAATGTTTGATTAATTTTTAATGGCTTTATCTACTGTTGCAGGAACGGTGAAAAAAAAAAAAGGCAATACAAGTTAGGAAAAAGATGTTGTATCTTACATTTAAATGTATGAACATCAGATCCATAGATGGCAAAGACTCCTTTTCAAAATTTGACATATATACTGCTTTAAGATAAGATCTTCTGAAACGCTATTGTTGTGACTTTGTATAAAGGTCTCTGTTTTGGCTTGATTATCTCATCTGTCAAGGCTATGTATTGCCAAAGAAATGAAAAATGGTTATTGATCTGACTTTCTGCATCATATCTGTTGTTAGTCCAGAAGTAATGGCATCTTAAAGTTTGTACAAAACCTCACATATGAACTTGTTTCTTCATTTGTTGCAAGATGTGAAAAATATTTATTACTAATTAATAACTTAATTGAAACATGAATAATTAAATAAATTAAAATATATTGGCGCGCTTCGCATACCAATCCCTCGGCGGCCTGCGCGTGTATCTTGACATTGACACAACCCAATCTAAACAAGTTTTTTTGGGTGTGTTAAATTATTGTTTCTTTCGTACTTTGAACTTGTTAAATGGCCTTTGGCTGATATAAGGGCATTTGTATCAGTAAAGGATTGGAGTTGAAGCGTCTCACTCATTTCTAAAGCCAGCAAAAGCCTTGGGAGATTTAAAGAACTACTCATAGCATGCTAATAATTGAGTGGGACATAGAAACCCTTAACTATATGTCTGTCCCTTGAGCACTTTATGTAAACATATATTCTAGCATTAGTTGAGTAATGGTTGTAGTATTTCTCTTTCTAATCAAATGAGGTAAGTCACAAGCTTAAGTCTTAAAAGGCATAAAAAACTCCTAAACATTTTAATTACAGATTAAAAGCTGCTGTTCAAATAACAAAAACTGCATGGTTTTATTATTTAGTGATATTTTGTTACCTTACAAAATTGTGTAAGAAGAGGTTTTTGAGGCTGACTATCATTGAGACACACTCATGTTTTCTTCTAATAACTTCAATAATGGTCACAAACTAGACCTTAATTGTAAAATCATCCTAACTTGATTAAGTGTATTATTGTTGATGAAAGGGGGTGTATTTTCTAAGTACATTAATTTATGAAGACTATGGTCGTATGAAGTATCAAGAGTGGAACATCTTCTTAGCAGGCCTATTTTCATTGTTTGTCCCATTCTTGATTACGAGAAAAGCAGTAACAGTTATGATGTAAACAAAACCAGCTATGCCTGCGAAAACGCAAAATATCACCTTTCGACAATATCAGCCATCCGTACTATCAGGAGCGCATGAGCATCGCGAATGAGCGTCAAACTGCCATTATATTTGTATTCTAACCATTGTCGAAACACTGTCAGGGATTATTCCATATAAGGAAAATACACTTAAGCACCATAAGTACTGTTAAGTACGTGAGATGGAGCAATGAACATAATTACAATCATCAATGATGAGTAAAATGAAAAAACTAAAAAAAGAAGAAGTTATGTACATTGAGAAACATTTAAAAGAATTAGACTTGGAGGTTATGGAGGCTTTTGCCATTAAAGAGGTGGAAACAGTTGAACAACATATCTCTTTATTCACCTGTGTTATAAAACCTCCTTTTGCTATTAAGGTTAATATTATTTGATATTATAACATTATTAATACAATGAACAGTTACTACATCTTTTCAGTTGCATGCATGGTTTACATTTCAAATCAAGTTTTCATATAAAGATTGGTGCATTTCTATAATCTGCACAGTGATGCCTCAGCTTGTCATGAACACTTCCTCTAGTTATAACTGCATGTCTGGCAATTCAGTGATGATAATTGACCTGAGGTGGCGTGCTTCACTTGGCTAAAGAAAGTCTCAACTGCGCTACCATTGAGACGTACTAGATATATTGTGTACCCAGGGTGAGCAGAAGTAAAAACAGCACGTAGGTTCTTAAAGCCATAATATATGAGCCGTGTAAGTCCCAGGTTTGCCAGCAGTAAACCTGAAATGTCCCATTTGTTCAGCCATTCGTGGGTCCATTGACAGAGTTGGCCGCTGTTTTCGTGTAAAGAGACTTCCGTGTCTTCAGAAGGTCGCTTGGCCATCTTCTCTTAAATTTATCTATTTAAAGCACAGAGATTACAGCCCAGAAGCTATTAAAATGCACAAAAAACTTCGGAGTTATGTCCATATATGGACATACATTCTAAGCCTTGATTCGACAACAAAGAGAGAGTTTGACGTTCATGCGCTCCTGGTACTATATGGACTATAATAGCTAGGACTGTTTGGTATATAAAGAATGTCACTGTACATAAAACAAAAAGAAGTAGGAATCTTGGATGACTTCAAGTAATCAGACATAACTGATGAACAAATAATTTTTAGAATACTGTGTTCAACTGGTATTCATGTTCACAACTTAAGCTTAGACACATTATTCACCCTATTAATCCAATCATTACTGGTATGTGTTGACACCAAAAGATCAATAGATGTATCATATTATGTTGTACCTTGACCAATGGCTCTCTGGCATATACGTAGTGTTCATCAGTTATAACATACAGCCCTTTCTATAGTTGACATGATATACAATTGTAACTGATTTTCAACTATTTTCTAACACAACCTCGCCTTTTTTTCTTAACCTTAAAGGGGGGGGGACATGCCAAAATTCAAAAATACTTTTTTTGCATAAATGAAATCTTTGACATGTCCAATTCACCCTAAAAATATTTCAATAATTTTTTAAAATTGTTATCACTGTTAAAAGCAAGCTCTTTTCGAAGCGCTTTCAAGGCTTCTTCTGCAATTGCAACGTTCTTCCTGTTAGGGTGGGGCTCCCTTGTGACGTCACAAGGGGAACGATGCTAGGTGCAAAGTAATGGCTGAAGACTTTCAAAGCGATCTATCTAGTCGGTATTCCAGCACATTAACCTCTCCTACTCTTCTTCTTCCTTCAATATGACAGAAAGCAGTGACCCTGCGTCATGTGTGGAATCTGACCTCGAGAAAGGCTCTGAGAAATAGTTGTTCCATATCAGAGGAAAGTGGCTCTAAGTCAGAATCTTCATATGACGAGTCTTAGAATGACGAGAGGTTACTAAATACTGAATGGTTAGTCTCTTGTGTCTGTTAGTCAGTTTATAATAATGAATAAGAATTAAGAAGGCTACATGAGCTATCTGAGCTAACTTCAAAATATTGTGTTGTGTTATAGATACTATTATATTTACCTGTAAGTGTAAGTGTGGACATTGTATAGTCATGCCTACTGGAGCTTAGTGCTGAACATGAAAGATTTGAAACTGTTTGCCTAATGTTTGGGTACTACAAGCAAGATATTTCAGTTATAGGTAACATTATGGTACACATGATATTCAGGAGCAGCCATGATATAAGTACGTACAAGGTTTTATTGAACCCACTTACAGTAAGCCATTACATACACCCAATACAGATTTATCTCCTATCAACAGTTTACTAGTTGGTGTTAGGTTGGAAGAAAAATACATGTTGTATTGCCTAGCTGTGTTCTCAACAAAATTCGGACAAAGTTTCCATCTGCTCATTATGTTGGGTTCAAATATCACTAACTCAATGACATTAATATATAGTTAATGACTCAAGAGTAATGATATTTATTATTTCCATAACAAAATAAATAATAACATTATTGAACTAATGTTGGAGAAGGCTGAAATGACTTCTGTGGCTCTTGATAGCAGAAGCTTTGTCAGGTTTATCATAAGTACTGCTTAAAGGCCCAGGAACATTGGAAGGTTGAAGATTGAGTGCCTCCATCCATGTAGAATTGCATGGTTGCTTGAAGAAGGTCATCAATATAGTCTGGATATAACAAGAATGTAATTTTGGTTAGCAACATTTCATAATAGATAGTAGCCAAGTCCTTCATGTTCAGTGATATCTGTGCTTGAATCTGCTCCATTTTCTGGACTGTAGCATCTATCTCACAACAACATATATGCACTAAGCTCCAGTAGGCATGACTATACAATGTCCACACTTACACTTACAGGTAAATATAATAGTGTTTATAACACAACACAATATTTTGAAGTTAGCTCAGATAGCTCATGTAGCCTTCTTAATTCTTATTTCATTATTATAGCTGACTAACAGACACAAGAGACTAACCATTCAGTATTTAGTAATCTCTCGTCATTCTGAGACTCGTCATATGAAGATTCTGACTTAGAGCCACTTTCCTCTGATATGGAACAACTATGTTCTCAGAGCCTTTCTCGAGGTCAGATTCCACACATGACGCAGGGTCACTGCTTTCTGTCATATTGAAGGAAGAAGAAGAGTAGGAGAGGCTTAATGTGCTGGAATACCGACTAGATAGATCGCTTTGAAAGTCTTCAGCCATTACTTTGCACCTAGCATCGTTCCCTTGTGACGTCACAAGGGAGCCCCACCCTAACAGGAAGAACGTTGCAATTGCAGAAGAAGCCTTGAAAGCGCTTCGAAAAGAAGCTTGCTTTTAACAGTGATAACAATTTTTAAAAATTATTGAAATATTTTTAGGGTGAATTGGACATGTCAAAGATTTCATTTATGCAAAAAAGTATTTTTGAATTTTGGCATGTCCCCCCCCCTTTAAATACATCACTATGAAATCAATATTAGCTCACATATACAAGTCCCAAAATTTTTGAACCACTATTCAAAATTTTACAAAATGCGTTTTTTATTCTTTTGCTTTTAGATGGAAACATAAAATTGTTCAATAATATGTGGGGTGATTGAAACTGTAACAATGCCTCTGTCAAAGCCACACTTCTGCATGTATCTCCAGCTTTATTTTATAAAAGACAAGAGAGTAATCCATGGCATGATGTTTTTAATGCTATAACACAATTTTTTAATATGTTCTACTCTTCTTACAAAGAAGACATTCTTAATCATCTATTGAAAGTCACTTGTTTGCTATACATAGTGTTTGAATTGAAATGATCAACAATGTTGTTGTTACAGAGAGTGATGAATCAGTGCATGTGCCTCAACTTACTATTACAACTAGTAAATGAACCACCTCAAAAATCTTCAAAATATGGCATTGATCTGTATACTTAAACAATAACTGAAAAATATGAAAACACGTAGAGTTTAATTTTACAAAGGAATATTTGAGAAAAATTTGGATAAAGTTTGGAATAATTATTAACCTCACTGTGCGTGGGCGCATAGCGAGGGTTACTGTAGTCTGTTCATGTGTCTGTGTCTGTTACCCGGGCAAATGGCTTTGAACTGCTTTTAACTCCGCAAACAAAGTACTGGTAGCCACCAAACTATAGTGGAGTCTAGAAAAACTTGTGTACTTCTTAAGAATACTGCCAAAAGGAGCGTCAAACGAACAAAAAGCTTTAAAAGTCTGAAAAACCTTTGAAAAAAGCACAACTTTAATCTCAGTGAAGACTCCAGAATTCAATAAAACCTCCTGCATACAGCTTATGACATTTTCCACTTTTTAAAATGAGAATTTTGGCCAAAATACTTCTTTGGAAAGTTATGATAGTTTTACTAACTTTTGGCAGTTATTTTTTCGATACATTGAGCGCAAACTAAAAATACTAGTACCATAGCTGTCACTGGAGAGTCACTAACTTTTACTAAGAAGCTGGAAAGTATTGGACCTTTTGTCAATTAGAGTGCAGTAGACGCACTAAACGGCTAAGCTTTTTCCCCATTGATTGAAGAGAAATGCTGAGTCATCAATAATCATCTTGCACATCACGTGAGTTTATCTTTTGTCTGTGCATGTTCACTTGAGGAGAATAAAGAGAGTCTCTGGATAAGACCACAGCAAGTTTAAGCACTGCAGTGCATTTCATTGATTATTGAAATTAAAGGGACTAAATTTTAGAATAATTACAGTATACTATAATATATAGTAGCTAAACGGATTCTCAATTACACACGAATGTGCATAGAAGACAAGAAAAAAAAGGAAGTGGAATGTCTGTTCTTGGCTTCTGTAGAAGCATGACTCATCTAATTCTTACAGTTTCTTATTATAATATTCATAAAGTGATTGATATTTTGTAAGATTTCTTTTGACAACCTTTGATCAAGATTTTGGAGATAAGCAGCAGACTAATTTTGGCCATATCATATTCCATCGGTCACACCAAACTCTCCATTTAACAACAAGGCTATGCATACATAAAGAAAAGCTATAAGAGTGACTGAAGCATACAGTTTACTCTCTTAGAATCAAGCATCAGCAAAATGTATCCAATTTGGTTGGGTTTATGACTTTGGCTGTGCATTCTTATGTCTGCCCTCAGCTTCCATACCAACTAGGTCATTAATTGGAATTTCCAAATACACAAAGGTATGTGAAAGAAATAGAAAATGGGAATTAGAACATTTGTTCTCAGCCTCTGTAGAAGCAAGACTTCTTATTCCTACAGTTTCTTACTATAATATATATGAAGAGATTCATATTTCTAAGAATTCTTTTAACAAGCCTCGGATCAACATTTTGCAGAAAAGAGATAAGCAGTAGACTAATTATGGTCATATCAAATTTCATACGCATGAGGCACATCAAACTCTCTCTACTCAACAACAAGGTTATGTATACATACAGAAACGCTATAGTGTCATTGAAGTATACAATATATTTCTATTTACTAACAAATGGTCAATTCAATAAAGAAGACTAATTCTACACAAAAAATATAATTAGGCATTGAAATGGTTAATAAATTGCTACTAATCCATCTGTTTGTGAGTCAATTTAAAATGGGTTGTGCAACAAGGGTTACGAAAATAGTTCACCTTGTGTCCAATTACATGATGGGTGTGTGAAAGAAATAAAAAAATGGGAATTGAAATATTTTTTCTCATCCTCTGTAGAAGCACAAATCCTCTTATTCTTACAGTTTCTTACTATAATATATATGAAGAGATTCATATTTTCTAAGAATTTTTTTTAACAACCCTCGGATCAACATTTTGCAGAAAAGAGATAAGCAGTAGACTAATTATGGTCATATCAAATTTCATATTCATGAGGCACATCAAGCTCTCTATTCAACAACAAGTTTATGCATACATAGAGAAAAGCTCTTAATGTGACTGAAGTATAAAATATATTTCTATTTACTAACAAATGGTCAATTCAATAAAGAAGACTAAATCTACACAAAAAAATATAATTAGGCATTAAAATGGTTAATAAATTGCTAATAATCCATCTGTTAGAGAGGCATTTTAAAATGGGTTGTGCAACAAGGGTTACAAAAATAGTTCACTTTGTGTCCCAGAGCCCACTAGTGAATGGGTATGTGGTATGAGACAAAAAAACTAGATAGAATAATACTTAGGCTGTAATGAATAAGATATTTATTAATATGAATAATAAACAATAGCATGTGGTAATATTATTGGTTATTAGGAACTATTTTAATGTTCATGAAGTGATACATAAACTATCTAACAAAGTAGGCTGAATGTTCTAAGCCCTTTCATGTTACTTATGACAAAGTAAGATACCAGCAATATTGTACTTACCATAGTTTATGAATAACAGCTCATGTGCGAGAACACAAGGACAGCAAACGTTATAGTCATCCAATTGAAGAACAACAAAGTAAAAACTAAAGGCTGTCACGAGAAGCGTAGAGTAAAGGTAGTGGTAATACGACACGCATCGACACGCATGCGCAGTCACTTTATGCATCAATTTTGACGCATGCGTAAAGTTTCTCAAAGGTCGAGCAAGAATGGAGACATCTTTTTGGGAGGCATGTTTTCATTGTTTATCTGGTTTTTTGATTAGAAGAAAAAACTGTAACAGAAACGCTCTAAACAAAGCTCTGTCTGCGAGAACGGCTAAATCACCTTTCGACAATATCAGACTTTGATGACTGAGTCAAAAGAAACATCTGTCGATACAAGTATTGTTCAAGATATTGAAGTATTGACTAAAAAATTAGCAGAAATGATCTCCACTTTAAGGGAGCAGAAGACAGGTTATTGACGGCAAATATCACAACAAAATCACTTACTTTTAGAGATGTGCTACTTGAAGACAATAGACTTATCTTGGACTAAAATAGCTAGACTGTTTGGTAAATCAAGAATGTCACTGTCATGAAACAAAATGAAGCTGGAATTTGAATAACATAACTGATGAAGAACTAGAACAGAAAATGTTTGTGCATATGGCATAAAAAAGGATATGCCAAATTTAGGAAACAAATAATTTTTTGGAATGTTGTCTGATCGTTTCATGTTCAATGATGTAGGCTTAGACATGCTATTCACTCTGTTGATCCAATCAATACTGCTATGTGTTGATACCAAAAGATCCATAGATCTATTTAAATTATGTGATACCTGGACCAATGGCTCTTTAGCATATAGGCATGTTCATCAGTTATAACATACAGACCTTTCCATCAACATTGTGGGCATGATAACTGTAACTGATTTTCAACTATTTTCTAACACAAAATTATCGTTTTTCTTAATTTTAATTTATGTTCACATATTTCAAATTTATAGAAACCACTAATCAAATTATTACAAAATTTTGATTAAAATTATTTTGCTTTACATGGCAACCATAAACTTGTTTGGTGAGAGAGGTCATACATGGTTGATGACTTCAAGGATGATTGTATATGCTCTGACATTCCAATTATTACACTGCCTCTGTGAAGGCTATGCTTCACATGTATTTCCACCTTTATTGCATCAAAGACAAGAGAATAATCCATGTATAATCTTTTTAATGCTGTAACACAATTTTATTATCGTATGTTCGATTCTTTTTAGAAGAAGGCATTCTTAATCATGAAAATCATTTGTTTGCAAAGCAATATATAGCGGGCATTTGCTTACTATAGTTTATGATAACATCTCATATGTGCAAAACAAAGACAGCAACCATTATATGATTGTCCAATAAGAGTAAACGAAAGTAGAAGAAAACGTTGTCACGCGAATCGATGCGCATGCCATATATAATTTCACGAGTAATTTGATGGGCGTTACAGTAACGATATCTGCACCAATTGGACATTAACATAGTTAGCTGTTAGTTGTCTCCTTGTTACAGTGAGCTAAGTTAAAACAAAAGAATTAGGAGATGAAGAACCTCCATAGTTCAGTGCAGTCTTGTTTCTCTGATACAGTAAACTTGCTTATTCTACATTTCATCTTCTATACTATTATTTCAATGACAAATCAATGAAGTACATCATTACAGTTCATATTTCCATATTATTTTTAATTACTATATCATTACATAGAGTATAGAAATCACTTTTTTGTGTTAAGTCTTCAAAGAGTAGTTCTTGACACAAGAATGCAATCTTAAATTCAAGGTGCAAAATTAAGCCCAGACTTATCAACAATAATGGCTCCCAACATCAATACAGACCAGCTATCTTCCTTTCCTAGTGTGAAAAAAAAGAATATCTATTTCATCCTTACATGCAGGCAGTGTATTAAGAAAAATCAAAAATATGATTCAACTGGATTCCAAGATCAGACATAAGTGATCATGATAGCACTTATTTAATTAAGGAAACAATGTTTAAGATAAGATACATAATTATTGGAAATTACAAATGGAAAAGACACAAAATTGTGCATCTTAATTCTGTACTTAAATGTAATAACAAACCTGTTTCTTCCATATTAAGCTTCTCTGAAGATATCAAAATGGTTTCTAAAGTGCTGTAGTAACAGTTTGATCTATGTGTATATACAAAATTTCATTGTTAAAAGGTGACTGAAGATTTTTTATCATCATTTTTAAGTTACATGGAAGTAAAGAAAGATAGCTCAATGACAAGATACTTTATTAACTTAAAACTTTGTATATAATGCACATAATAATTACGAAAATTTCTAATGGATATGATGACATTATATAGATAGAAGATTGATGGTGGAAGTACGAGTGCTTACAGTAATTATTATTACTAGTAATGCTTGACTTATACCAGTAAACTTCTTTTATCTAGATGCATTATATGCAACTCAAGAATCACACTAGAAAGTGAAACAATTAAATTGTTGAAATAGTCTTGTTAAGGACATCTCTTTGCAAGTTACCTACAACTGTAATTTGCTTTTCAGTCCATTCAGATTCATCAAGTTCACTTCTTTCAATCTTGTTGTCTGCTGTTTCATGCTTTATTCTTATAATTCTTGAGTTGCTAAGTTGCTGACCTATCATTACCAACACAAATTTTTACAATATTTACTATAATAACTTTACTGAATTATGGGTTAAATAGTGTCATACAAGGCATTTGCTTTTCAGCTTCTTAATTGATTGCTAAAACTTTGGAAGTCAATGGCAAGATTAGGTACAATAACTTCTTATATCTAAAATAGACTTATCGATACTTAATTTAGTAATACATCATCCAAATATTGTCATATGTTGGCTACGAATGCTTTGGTAATATTAATCAATGTTTTCTGTATCATCATGTCACATTTAACACTAAACAATATAGTACAGTTAATTTGAACAATGCTCGTTGCTATATGACATTAATATCGAAAGACACCAAATTATAATTATGACAATATCGACATACACAGTAATTGTCAACTTATAATCACCTATCTCTAATATTAACAGATGTAGGTAATTTATGTTTATAAATTTGTGACAACTATTAAACTCACTTTACAATTACATGTCTTACAGCTTTTACATGACGGCTTGGCTATAGGATGTCACTGTTTACTTTAAACCTAATAATTATATAGATATGGAATTTTTTTAAAATGAAGTCAGACTATTTAATGCTATTGTCTTATAATACTCAATGGTAAATTGTATAAGGAGACATTTATAGAGGCTGACTAAGTCATGGAAGTACCCTCATGCTATATTTTCTCTCCCCATTCATAAATACTGCAATACATAGTGAGAAACTAGATTATAATTGTAAAACAATATTAAGTGTTATTTTGATGGTACTGTTGTTGCTCATTAACAAGACATTATTTTGACAAGTATATGTATAAAAAAATGTAAACTTGGAAAGGCTATATGGTATAGTTCAAAATTAGGTTCAGTCCTCAATGTCTATTCTGATAATGCTCCTGTCTTATACGTAACTCCTAAAATATGTGTATCAAAATGGGAATCAATGTCCTGAGATAAATAATTTTATGGCAATTATATATTAGTAAGGGTTCTTACAGACAGTAGAAATTAGAGGAACTAATTTTATTATAGTCTTAAGTGCATGTTGTGCTGTAAGGCCTATACTACATGTATACATACAAAGATATATACATATATATATATACTAACGTAGCCAGACCCTGGCTTTCCTAAAAAAAATGGCTTGCGAAACAACTTTAGTCAGTCAAGGCTATACAATTATATTTAGTAGCTATACTCCTTTCCTAGAACATTGAAGTATGCTGACCTACTTCTTGTTGGTTAAAGAACATAGTCTGGCAACCAATACTATAATTTATCTTAATTTATAAAGAAAATGCACTAAGTATGTACTTAGTGACATTTTGACAAATTGACATTTTAGGAGTTGACATTATTGGAGTTGATATATATATATTGATACTAATTCTAAACAACAAAATGGACAGAATACTAAATTACAGGTCAGAATAATCTTAGAATGGTCTAACACACTACACATGCCAGGCGGAAATATTGGTAAGCATTATGCTTGATAAAACCTAAATTTGTTTGAGTAGGTATATTGATGTTTCTTTGTGATTTTATATAGACCACAGTATGAATATTTAGACTTCATTCACTTAGGACAATTCTACACACCTTAAAGACTGCAATCTTGTAGTGTACATTAGAATTATATAAAATTCAGATAATGACCCTATTAGTTTTAAGCATACATGACCTTAAACAGAAATGTGAGAAACCTTGTATTGTATTGTACAGCTAATGATTTTAAAATTTATTATTTAAAACACTTGAGATGCTTCCAAAAATGGATTAATTTCTGGAGTCCAATTTACTCTGGCTTTGTAAATTGATTTTTACTGGTTGCTATGGAGTTTGAGTTGGAATCTCATACAATGTATTACTATTTATTAGTATACTGTCAATCTAGTAAAAAGACTAAATCTATTACCAAAATATAATTACAGTATCCAGATAGGATAATGAATATGCTAATAATCTATCAGTCAGTGAGTACATGACTCATTTTTCAATGTGCAGAAATACTTTGTCTAATGCCCACTAGTATGTACTATACTCACCTGGATTATAGTATCCTAACTGTTTTGCAATAGAGTAAAGCTGTGTCCATCTATAGTCACACACAGCTAGCCATTTACCAGCTTTGAATTTCATATCTGAAGCATGTCATTATCTGGTACTGAAGTAGTGCAGTTGTAAGGTGAATGTTACCGTTTGTACAGGCACTAGCTCAATACAATAATAATATAATCCAACTATGAAAACTTAATCAATATAATAATATTTTATCATACACGTAAAACAGATAAATTACATAATCTATAAGTATATAATTTATACATACCAAAGTCAAAGATCGAAATCAAAGCAAAGAAGACACGAGGAACAATTAGTTTCACGTGACGTCATATAATTACTGAAAGCTTGGCAAGGTTTTCTTGAGCCTTCAGGTGTTCATTAGAAGAAGGAAAGAATTTCATTCAACTAAGCTAATATGGATAGTAGAGCGTAACTCTATGGCAAATTCTATTAAAACAGTAATTTTGATTCAGATACGTGCCAAAAAGTTGGTTGTTAATAGTTAAAATATACATTGTAATATATATAAGAACTTATGTTATTATATATAAGCATGCAATATCAGGATACTTTCGAGATTGGGCTTTACTGTTTTGGTGGGACAAAATTTATTCAAAGCAAAACTTTCACGCATGTTACGTATATAATTATGTTCCATATATTTCCAACAGCATAAACTCTTAGCTTGTTTGCACAAAGTCCTTTCGACAATCTTAGTTTCTTGTTATAATGGCATCGTCTGTTAATACGCTAATCATTATTTTCACACTATAGTTTCAGTCACCACGTATGTTTGGACTCGTCGGTAAATGTATTGTATCTGTATTTACAAAATGTATTAATGATTTTTTATTGGCAAAACGTATAGTCCTGTCTATTTGTTCCTTACATACCAAGTTTCTGTCTTTTTATTAATATTTTCAGGCGCTAGAGCTAAATGTGGCTCTGTCCGATTATTGCGAACAACGAAGGGTGGTGTAACTGCCATTCTCCTAGCCCCGTACCCAGCTTTCGCGATAGAAAGCCTGGGTACGAGGCTACCATTTCTCCATTACAAAAAGCTAGATAGGCATCAGACAAGCAAAGAGATGCAATTAACCTTTATCGTAATAGCTGTTAATTGAATTTCATAAGTGTGGTTTTTGTTAGTAAATATAAATTCATATTAATTGTCATATTTAAAACTAGTAATCAATAGGTATAAGATGTGTATTATTGTGTATATTTTGGTATATATGAAATCTTCATCTTAATAATGCTCATATCATATGTTCCACAAATTTTTGAATTTTTGCCAGTTTTTGTATATGGATATATAGATTTAGTTAAAGTCTTTTTTCATTAAATCACATCTTACTAGCTCTTCTAGATATATATGCTACACTTTTTGTCACATTAAATTTCTGATTTGTCTGCCATTCATGACGTTACAGAAAAAAAGGCAAATATCATTGATGGTCATTCTTCTTTGTAAATTTATAAATAAGAGAAATACAGCTAGCGCTAAGCAACGAGTAGGACAATTTTAATACAATTTCATGTCTCTTTTATCTACAATCTCTGTGAAAGCATACTGTATTTTCCTTAACGATTTATATGTCGTAGTAGCCGTCTCTGTCGAGCGGCAAATTAAATACTCTTACTTGTCGCTTTCTCTTTTATATTGTGTAGTGTCTATTATATGAACTTACTTTAGTGAATGAGAAAAATGCCGTATTAAGAAAACCACTAACGGAAATAGGTGCAATATCTACGAATATATTATTATACGTATTAACGAATATTTCATTCTACCGGTACCTACGACCGAGAGCGCTTGGCTCCCAAAAAACACTTTGGGTACAACAAAACCTGTGCTAATTTATCGGGCTTGTTGGGACGTGACGGATATAGTAGCTTTTCTATTAGCATTGAAATTATTGAATGTATGTCGTTACAGCAAATGAAACATTTAAGTAAATTTATGAATCATTGATATCAATGCCAATAAAAAAGTTCAAACAAAATTTATCTGAGGAAGATGCTAATTAAGTGGAACGTGTAATACATGCTTATGACTTGGGACCAAAGATATTCTAGAGTTGATACCAAGAGCTTTTTAGAATTAAATTGTGGCCACAGAGTGAATATATCCAGTAGAAAAAGATGGTAATAACATTTGGATTGAACTGAAGATGGGGATTGGTTGGATATAATACCCTCTCTCTATGTACAATATATCTGGAAGATTACTGGTTTCATATAGTGCTGCTTATAACCAACATTCACAGTACACACTAATGTTACCATGAATAAAAAGATATTACAAATTGATCTATATCTAAGGTTGATGCAACTCCAATGAAGAGAAGTGTTTGGTTGTTCCGATCTTGATGTACTAGATACCTTTTATAAAAATACAAACATAATTACACATACTTTTAACATAATTTCTGTCATTTCCAATATTTCAATTGTTTTCCATAATTTTCCTTTCCCTCCTATATATTATTTTTAGGGGGGGGGGGGCATAAAAAAATGTATTGCTTGAAAAAATTAAATAATTTATAAGTATAAACTTCTTTATATAACATTCTGACATCAACATTGCTTGTACAGCAAAAAGTAACAGTTTATGTTGTGATTTACATCAAAACCAAACTCAACACTTGTTTATTATAGACATATTATGTCCTTTTGTAGTTTGTCCACTTTCATAGACTTACCTAAAATGCTAATGAAATCTTACATATACAATTTATGATAACCTTTAGGTTTAGGTTGCAATATTTGCCAGAAGAGGATGGAAATAATTCATTAGCAACTAGGATTGAAACTAACAATATTAACTACTTAACATTAGTATACCTTCTGATACTTGATAATCCTATTATCATGTATACTTAGTTGTTTAGGATACTGTATGTTCGTAAAACTGAGGGATTATCATCCCAATAAAGACTCTTTCTCACTCAACAATTTTACATTTCTAAATAAGTACCTAAAACAAGTAATTATGAGTGACTTAAAATTTATTAAAAACAAATAATCACCTCTCGCCAATGTTAAAGCACCTTGACAAAGTTAAGCTAATCACCTCTGCCAATAAGTTAAGCTGTATAAGGTTTACAATGATGAAGTGGATGACAACTACTTTCCTACTTGAAAATCTTGTATAACATTCCTTCAGATGGTGTTATGTACTTGTTGGGATAACATCTTCCATTGTATAAGAAAATATAATTCTATCAAAGATATTTAAAAAAAACATTTTAATCTAATGAATTACAACCCTTACAAACAGCTATATGTAATTAATATTGTAAACTATATCAAAAAAACACAGCATAATTGTATTAAATATTACTAAGTTATCTTCTTTTTGGTGTACTTTTAAATGATTTTTACTAGCATATTCAACTAGTTCATCACTTGAAAACAAATACAATAAACAATGACAGCATACCAAGATAGCACAGTCTATTAGTTTTATAACAATAATAGAAGGTAACAGTCATTAGCTACAGTCTGTTTCTACAACACATAGATAAAGTACCTTTTAATTTCTTGCTCCAGTCCTTTCACAATCTGTCGCTTTCTGACATCTCTTTTCCTAGAAGAAGCACTCTTTCGTCGTATATTTTCTCTTTTAACGTAGCACAACAGAATCTTATTTTCTTTTTTTGACAAAGGCTTCTCTTATTGATTCTGGTTGCAAAGAAGTTTCTACTTGTGCACATCCAATCTAAAAAACGTGTCAGTCACATCACGTGACTAGCTAGTGCACATGTTGACTTCAAGTTAACTTGGAGACTATAAGATTATAGTGTCTCGAATGAGTCGTCATTTGAATCAGAATCTGAGTTCGTCGTTACTTATTCATGTACCTGCAGATGAAGTGGTGTCAACTCCTTACCAATTAATACAGTAAAAGTTGCCATCAGCTTTTAACTGTCATGGAAAAATATGTACTAAATGTGAGCCAACAAAATTTGGAGATTTTTTTATATATTCTCATTGTACTTCAACTAAAAATGAAACTTGAGGGTAAGCCAATCACACATTATAACAATAAATGTTAGAAATAATTATTGTTATTTAGATAAATATATTTGAGAAGAATTGCGGAAGAAGGAACTAAGTACAAGATTCATGACTCTTTGCTTAATAATTTTGCTTACCTTGGGAATGTATCTCTTCTATGAACACATATAACATATTCAAATCTTCAGAAAAGGATCTTTGGTCAGTGACTAATGAATTGCCACCAAACCAAAAGTAATGTTTGAGACATTGGTTATGTTTTTCATAAGAGAAACACAATGTACTTTAATCCTTTGATGTCTGAAAAGAATGAACTCTATATGATAAAGGTAATATAGCAAGTTATATTACTATTATCTACTTTGTCAATGTATATTTATATAGGTATATCTGTCAAAACTCCTGTCAGTGACATTCAGTATACAGCTGTGTACTACTGTGCTGTGCTGTCTTTCCAGCACGTTGTGTACTCTTGAACATGAAGTAATAAATGGAAAGTGGGGATACTGTTACTATGATAGTAAAGGGACCCCTAGAGAAACATGTCACATGTGTTGTAATTGGATATCAGAGAGATTTGATGGAATTGATAATCATTCACTTTGATAATCAAAAGTGAGAATTTAGAAAAAAAAATATATCCTCCATTAATGGTACCAGTCTAGTAGAAAGTAAAGTAGATGCTTCTCTAAAAAGTCACTTACAGGATTCCCAGTAGTTATAACATCAATAGCATTTTGTCTGATAGAATAATGAGTTAGTACTGTTGTTGTACTGTTAATACAAAGTGTTAGGTCAACACTAAAAGGTCTTCCCACAAGTGGACAAAATTAATACCTTGAAGTGTAAAAGTGGAACACCCTCAAAGTGTTAATGTTACACTACAGTTTGTTGTTACCACAAGTTGACAAATTTCAAATAAAAGCTACCTAAATCAAAAGTAAATGATTGACAAGTGTACATAATATAGTATGTCCTCTCACCCTTTTTTCTCTTCATCCTAACAGTTTACAGCTATTCCTTTATTTAGTTAACAATCTTGTCAGTTTGTCTATTGATGCTTTAAAGAGAGCTGTTCTATAAGTCTATGTAATAATTTATCCATCTTTACATATTTGAAATGGAGGCACATCCTACTTGACGAAGTGAGCTTTCAATATGGTCTAAATTTTAGATCAATTTTGAATGATCTCTAGTACTTTCACATCTGTACAATGCTACCAGATATATTTCATGATATACTTGAAAGAGTTTTTCCCTTTAAAGGAAAATTGATCCTTGATATGAAATAAAGGATGTTTAACCTTAAATCAATTTAATAATGTCATTGTTTTGTTCATTTTCATGTCTTTCATATGTATCTTGAAACCATATCTATCTATCTTCTAGAATCTTGTCCTAGCAATCTTACCTACTTCATCAAGTCAGTCCAGAATATTTTTTGTAAGTGATTGATGTTTATATATTGTTGCTTCTTACTCATTAACTTATATATTCTTATATGTACATGTAAAGCACACTCTCTTTCTCACTATATATATGTATGTAAGTAAATTTATATGGTGTAAGATACATAATATACACTGGTGTTTATATAACACCTTGTTTTAACAGTGTGGGTCTGACCTTGACCCTAATTAAGCTCTGGTTTAACAAAAACCATAGCAAGAACAATTACAGTATAAGGGACAAAGCAAATAATTTATTTTTGATATTAATACTTTCTTTCTATTCCTATATGTACTTAGGATAACTCTGTGATAAGTGAGTCCTAGACATTCAAATGCCAGACTTCATTTCACAGCCTCCTTAATCTCTTACTGAGAGTGAATACTGGAAAGGTATAAATTTTATCCTACTATTGATGCATCTCTTTTTAATAAAGGCTCCAGAACTTAGAGCATGGCTATTAATCCCAGTACTGTTTGGTATCTTACCACACCCATACCTTGTACATACTATTACCTAGGAGCTGCATTGGTTATTTTAAAAGTCTAGTAATATTGTAGTGGACAGTATTGACCATGCATAACAAGTTTTGTAAAACTTTTATACTATGTCTCAATGCGACATGATTCCTACTATATAGCAAAGTATTGTTACTCATTACTTTTTTTAAATACTCTCATATATTTATTACAAAGTGAAATCTAGGAGAAACAATGTACTTACTCTGAATATACAGTTGTATCATTACCTGGTTACCAACCTATTACTAGGATACAATGTACAGGAGCTCTATACAGTTATGTCATAATACAGAGCTAGTTATGTCAAAAGTGAACAGGACACTATTCACTTTATTGGAATTTCTAGTTTACTATTTTCCTGAGTAGCTAGCACTCTAGTTGTTATATAAAATTTGCAATATTGATAATACAAACCATTTCTCTCTAGCTTATTCCTATTCTGAGATATAATATTGAGTTTAGGGTTCAACTTAACTTGAACAGTGTATATTACTATATTAACCATATTCTCCTTGTGTCTTCATTTTCTAGTCCAGCTATGTAAACACCACCATCACATGAAGTTTAATACTTAGATGATTGAGGTACACATATTTTTTAAATATAATCTCTTTTGTTTGTTATTAAGTTTTTTTTTGTTATATGCTGACATTATTTATGGTATATTGGCTGTGATCTTATTTGATTGAATTGTTTTAACATTTTAACATTCTCTGTCACTTTTATCAACTACATATCAAATTTTATCCTTGTTTCTCTAGGTACTTCAAAAGCTAATACATGATTCTCTCAAACAGACACTATGTCTAGATTTGTTAGGAATAGGTAAATAGGTAGAAGTCTGTAGTAACAAATCATATGGTTAATTGTTGTTTTGTTGCTATGGTAACATCCTACATACTCCAAATAATCTTATGTTTTGTCTTCATATGACACTTTGTCACTATTTTCATTATCTCATTATTAATACTTCTTTTCAATCATTTTTCATACAAGAACAAGAAGGAATCTCACATATACACCTTCTCTCTTACACTCACTAGGAGTCATGAGTGAGGCTATTTGATGTATTGAGGGTACTAACTCATATCTTTCACCTCTGAAGAATAAACTAAAAAAGATTAAAAGAAATTAGCAAGATCATTTAAAGGAACTATTTAAAATAGCTTCCTACACCAGAATAATCTCTATTGGTATGTACTTTATTCTAAATCATCAATTATAATGATAGTATACAGGTACTGTTATAAATAAGATGAGAGATCTCTTGAGTTTCTCTAACTGATGAATGCAGACTGTGGAAATGTAGTTCTTTTTGTGACAAACTAGTTACTAATATTGAAAAAAACATTGTCTGAAGTTATTTTACTAATAGAGAAGTACATCAAATTACTCATTTCTACTTTTATTTAATCTTTTAGACATTAAGGGAATCTTTAGTCATGAGAGGTGTTAAACCAAAAGTATTGACTTGTTAGAAAAAGAAGATATATTTGGAGAAGAACAATTTTTCACCTTTATATGGATGATCTTAAACTGTTTCTTGATAGAGGAATAAACATTGGACAATACTCAATTCATTGCTAGGCTCTAGGAAGAAAAAATGAAAGGTATGTTTATATACAAATAGCAACTTGATGTCTATGAAGTCTTGTATCTTATATGTTGTAGTTACTAGAGATACATCTGGCTTGGGTTCTGATACTATCAGTACCAATGGGACAAGTAGTGATGACACAAGTATGTAAAAGTAATTATAATTGCTTTATTATGAAGAAATTAAGGTAAACTCTCAAGACAAGAGCTTTTTGAAACATTTCATGCTGAAATGAAAACAATCAAGTCAAAAAAAGTACAACCAAGAACCTTCTCCTATAAGTCTTATGTAAAGAAATCTGAAGAAAGCAATTAATTGCTGTAAGTACTAATTACTAATTTACATGCAGTCATATCCTGTAGGCAACTGTTGTAGTTTAATTAATGGTACATAATTAGAATTGGTCTGTATACATATATCAGTATATATATATATATATATATATATATATATAATATATTTTTTGATTTCATAGTAGATCCATTTTGGAGGAATGATTTATGTTTCTAAACTAGACAGAGCATCTTACCATCACCTTGTATTATAGATTTTATGACATCATCAAACTACGAAGATGTTATTATACAACCTCTATTTTTTATATTATAGCTGTTATTGAACATTTAGAAGAATGTCCTAAGTTACATACATTGATATTATAAGGTGATGTAATAAATACTATTAATAATATTGAGTGATATAGAGAAGGATGGAATATTGGTCTATCTGGAAATAGGGTATTAGATAAATGGATGGATGAATTATTGAAT
This sequence comes from Gigantopelta aegis, assembly GCF_016097555.1. Lineage (NCBI taxonomy): Eukaryota > Metazoa > Mollusca > Gastropoda > Neomphalida > Peltospiridae > Gigantopelta > Gigantopelta aegis. Next base: position 82,420 of record NW_024533182.1, read on the forward strand.
AGATGCATAAGTGGATGGATGAATGGACATATAAAGGATCAATGGATCAATGGACTGTTTTGATGAATGAATAGATAGATGGAGAGACAAATGATACATACAATTTGATAGAGAACTAATTTAGAATAATAGACAATTACTTAACATGTACAATGTTCTCTCTCACACAGATGTAATGTCTCTATGGGTTATCAGATAATTCTCTAGATTTGATAAAGAACTAGAAAGAATCCACATATACACCTTCTCTCTCTTAACTCATAATAGAATGAAAGGAACATGTCATCATTAACTTATATGGGATTCTGGTTTATTTTTTTCCTGAATAGCTAGCTTTTGTGATTTTGCTGTAAATTTGTAGAATTATAATACAAATGAATTTCTCTTAAGTTCTCTGGATTATCAGATAATTCTTTAGATTGATAAAAACTAGAAGAATCTCACATATACACCTTCTCTCTCTTACACTTACTAGGATCTCTAAAACTAAGCAGGGACACTCACTGTAAGTATACTAGGTAGGCTCATAGTGACCATTACCTCACAACATTTTCTGTACAATATGCTATTGTCATGTTATTGACCAAGTCTCTCACATGTAGACAATGTTAGATGTCGAATTATCCATTCCATCCTTTTATAAGCATTATGTTGACAATCACACCAGTCATGAGTGAGGCTATTTGATTATTGAGGGTACTAACTCAGAACTTTCACCTCTGAAGAATAAACTAAAAAAGATTAAAGAAATTAGCAAGATCATTTAAAGGAACTATTTAAAATAGCTTCCTACACCAGAATAATCTTTATTGTATGTACTTTATCCTAAATCATCAATATAATGATAGTATACAGGTACTGTTATAAATAAGATGAGAGATCTCTTGAGTTTCTCTAACTGATGAATGCAGACTGTGGAAATGTAGTTCTTTTTGTGACAAACTAGTTACTAATATTGAAAAAACATTGTCTGAAGTTTATTTACTAATAGAGAAGTACATCAAATTACTCATTTCTACTTTTATTTAATCTTTTCAACATTAATATTAGAAGTAAAATTGACAATGGTGGTTGGCTAAGAAGATTGAAATAAAGTTATATATATATAGCTTATCCATATGTTAATGACATCAAACAGTGATCAATTAACTGATTACTGTATAATTTATGGTAGACTTGAGGTAGCAGATGTACATGTAGCATAATATTAGATGTCATTATCATCTCATTATTTAGAGTATCCTCTAGAGTCCAATACAAGGCTATTCAACATATTGAAAATAGTCAGTCAGTATTAGTATCAGCACATACATCAGCCAGAAAAAACAGTTGTTGCTAGGTATGTCATAGCTATTAGTTCAAAAGAGAACCAATGTGTCATATATACCATACCATTTAAAGCACTGATTAAACAGAAATATTGAGAAATGTATAAACAGTTTTTAGGATGTGAATTGATGATAGGTAACCCAATATTAACCAAACAACATCATGTATTATCATGACAACAGAGATTAGGTGTGACACATGTACATGTATGTTATCATCTTATTCTTTTGATAGATTTTATGAAGTATATTATATAGAGGATCTGAGGTAAATGGGGATTGTTGTACTGCACATGATCTATAACTTTCTTCAAGATTCATGTAATGAGAAGTAGGTTAGGTTATATTTGACAAGACCACTATATGCAAGATAAAGGTACTCATTAACCTTATGAATAAGTGATTAGTTATTAACTCTATAGGGGGTGTGGTCTGGGAGGAGTTTATCATTTTATTGCCTGAAAATGTACATTATATCTATCTATGGCTACTATGCTTTAATGCAGATAGTTTGCAGAATGGATCCCTCATTTACTCAAGTATGGAAGTACATGTACATCTATTTAATATGATGACATGCTATTTTATTAGTGTCTTGCTGGTCTTGTGATGATCATATGATAACCCAGAGCATCTAAGACAGTTTGTATACTAAATGTACATGCTATACTATTTAATGCCCTGCTCTTTTCATTATTGTAACAATTAAATATATTATATTTTATTATAGCCTTATCATATCATCTATACTCAACAAGATTGTTTCCTTTTTCAACATCATGAGTACAGTTTGGAGCTGAAGGGCTTTACCTAATTGTGAATAAAAATGTAAGTATATGTACATGTACATCTACATCTATTACATGAACATGTACATCAATGTGTATTACATGTACATATACATCAACATCTATTACATGAACATGCACATGTACATCTACGGTTATTATATATGAATGTACATATACATTTATTACATCTAAATGTATATCAATGTGTATTACATGTACATATACATCAACATCTACATCTATTATATGTACATGTACATCAATGTGTATTACATGTATGTATACATCTACGTTTTTTTTCTATTGCATGTAAATGTACATCTATGTACATGTACATGTACATCTACATTTATTACATAGTACATGTGCATCAATGTCTGTACTATTATTACATGTACATATATAACATACATAACACTCAACACCTACATCTGTAACATGTACATGTTCATCAACGTCTATAACATTTACATGTACATATACATCTAAAAACTATTAAATGTATTGTAAATGTACATCTATTACATGTACATGTACATCTGCATCTAGTACATGCACACGTGCATCATATGTGTGTCTATTTTATGTACATGTGCATCTATGTTTATTACATGTACATATGAATTAATATGTATTAAATGTATATATATATGTCTACGTCTATTATATGCACATGTAAATGTACATTTATTACATGTTTATGTGCATTAGTATATATTACAAATACATGTGCATCAACCTCTATTACATGTACATCAACATCCATACATGTATTTATTACATGTACATGGACATCTACGTTTATGTACATGTACATCAATGTGTGTTACAGTTTACATCGACATGTAACATCTGTTACACATATATGTAAATGTACATTTATTGCATGTAGAAGTACATCTTGTTTTTTAAGGTACATGCACATAACATTTACATCTATTACATGTACATCTGCATTTATTACATTGTACATGTGCATCAATGTGTGTTACATGTATACATGTCTACATCATTACATGTGCATGTAAATGTACGTATATTACATGTACATCTACATTTATTAGATGTACATGTACAATAATGTCTATATCTAGTACATGTACATGTACATTAATCCATAAGGGAACGTTATCTAACTTCATCTAATTTATTGGTATCATATTTAATATAATAAATGTACACTACACTTATCCTACCTCAATTACAATGAGAAAACTTTTTAAGTATATCTTTTTTGCAATTCTTTCTAAAGTTATAATAAATGAAGAGGCAGGTAAATTTGGTTAGGATAAGTCAGTCATTCCTTGACACACGTAGACAAAGATTGGTCTCTGGCATGAATCCTTTATAATATAGACTTACCATCATTTTTTGTGGCAGATAATACTGAAGTGATTGATTTTCTCTATTTAAGTTCAGTAATCAGTATATCTCCACAAGTTATAAAGTGACTTGGATGTGCTTCAGCTTTAAAAGATGCTGTTTATGTCTTTTTACCAATATATTTACTAATGTCTATGGAAAATCCCTATATATATAATATATATATACATAAGACATTATAGAGCATACCATCTAACATATTTGTTGAAACATTGATGCTTCCTAACCATGTTTTTCTCATACCACATTTGTATTCCATATCTTCATCTTTATTTTCTACATTATTTCTTAGTTGATAAGTTCTATTGTCTATTCCAGTGATATCACATTATGTTAGCACACATTTGTCACATGTATACGTACTGTATGTAATAACTGTTTGTTCTTTTTTCTCATTTGTTGTCTAGAATGAGGTTTTTCATACTTACCTTAGTATGTTGTAGTTAGAAAAGTGTTAAATTTGAAAGAAGAAAAGAAAATCAACACCTGAAAGAGGCCAGGTACATAAACTACATACACTGATTTTAGTTGTACTCTGTCTGAGTTGAGAAGAGCTACCCAGACATTATGAATAACTTTGCTGTTTTACATGCTATCCACATGGGACTTGTACCAATCAATTTAGCTTGAAAATTTGCATTTTATATATAAACTTTGGCTCTCCAGTGCTAAAGAAGTAGCAAACTATAAAACTCCATACATTTTCAATGGCATACTTTCGACATACTTCAAATCGCGCACCTTTGAGGATTTAACAAAAAACAATTTTCGCCTTGAGAACTCAGCCATCTGTCATGTGCAGTTCAAAATTATAGTTCTAATTATATGAATAAATATTCTATTATAACAATTATTATTATTGAAATAATAACCAGGAATTGTCTTTTGTGATTTAAGGCAGCTATAAAGCCACAAAGGTTCTGAAAAAACGTTTAAAACAATGAAAGAAGAATGAGAATGCTTGATATAGATAGTACATTTTTCGTCTGATGGCTTCATGATCGAAATCATCAACTAACAGGCATCATTTCAGAGATCTAAGTCTATTTAAACCTGCTGAATTCTTCCAATAGTCATACACACTCGCACAACTTCCTTTGTTTGTGACCTCAGTTTCTTTCTCTTTGGCAATCTTCCCAAACACGAGAGAAAATGTGGTGTGTTCGCATGACTTGCACGTGAAAAAATAATGAATAAAATTAAATGTACTTCATTGCTAATTATTATAGGAGAGGAAATACCTCAACTTACATTCCATGCACAAAAACACCTTTTTGTAATGAATGTCTCTTCTCAACTTAGACAGAGTATAATTCATTTCACATGACACTCTCATGAGTTGGTTATTTGAAAATCAGTCTAAAATTGTTTTTAAATGAGAGAATATCAGTAGCTCTATAATAGCAGTAATATACTTAAAAACATTCTTATCTTTGCTAACAATCAGTCACGCCCATAGTATTTATAGTTGACCCAATTACATATAATTGAATACAGCAATAAAATATTACACAACACATAGGACTACTTGACATACTTCACATGCTATGTATTAAGGTATCCTCTGTTCTTATCTGTGTATTGACTTCAATAGTGATAACACTTATATTATACAATGTCATATTATTAATAATACACATTACATTTATTTGGTTTTATTTTCTTTGTTTATAATTTGACTGGGCAAAACTACAGAGTTTTCTAAGAGTCATCTAGTTATCATGCTTCCTTTTTATTAAAAAAAGGTCAAAACACTGACTTATATAAAGAATGTGCTATTCTTCATAGCAGAGTAAGTCAATGCATTATAACAATAATATCATTTGTAAACTCACCTCACATATCATTTCTTTAGTCATAAGAACTTAACATTGTATACATGTACATGTATTATATATAATAACACACCTTTATTATAATGTTATCATGAGAGAGTATATTTGTAAGAGTAGTTATTATATAGTTATTATATGTCTTTATAATTTATACAGATGGATGAACATGAAAAAGCTCTTAGTATCTTAGCTCATCATTTACAAGGTGCTGAACAATATTGTTCTATATATACAAAGGTAAGCTAATATATACTCAAATAAGATTCAATAATATAATACATGTTATAAGTTTGTTATAGAATATGATATAATATAACATTAATTATGATAGGATCATAGCAGACACAATCGTCAACGAGTATACCAGACATTATTAACTCTTTATCTTACACCATTTAATAGGTAAGTTAGTTAACTCTTCATTAATTTAGTTAAAAAACACCTCTCTCATTTAACAAGCACTAGAACTCTTGAGCACACATAGTGGAAAATTTGATGCTGCAAAGGTAAGAAGTATGAGTGTGTGTTTCTTTGTGTATCAGTCTATGTTGTCTGCAAATAATTTATAATGTAATTTAATATGTATTATAATATTTTATGATCTAGATGAGACTTACCTCTATTGAGATGGGAATAAGTCCACTGGTTAAGACAACAGCTAAGGTATAATAATAATATAGTGTTTTTGTATCTCAATGTACATGTACTTAATATAGAAACCTCAAAATCTCAAAAGTATATATAATAAAAATCATCTTCCTAAAGGTATTGTCCACATGAATAAGTCGGACACACCCACTCTTCTTTACTAGATGTTATTATTAGTCTTGTCTCCAGACACCCATTCACTTCATGCCAAAAAAACGGTGTCTGATGACTTTAGACAAATGATTCCTTAGATTTGATTATGATGACATCAGTGAAACGTGTTATTATAAGGGATGAAAAAGAGCTTGTTGCAATTACAAATTGTGCACTAAGGATGGATGGTTAATGGTCTCAGATACACAGTTGAGTATGTGGAAGCACAGTCATGAAGAATGTCAGTGTTTTGTTTTTTTGTCAGGGCAACTTTCAAATTACTTAATAGGGAAAATTGCATTTAAAAACCCTCCATAGTAACCATACAGTAAAATCTACAACCAATTAATATTTTATCCTTATAATGCAGTATTAGGATAGCACTCTGTTGACTAATGATGTGAGGTATAATGATTTTGTGTTCTTTGTATTTTAGAATCTTTTCCATTGCAATTGTACGGAAGCTGCAGACGGACATTCCAATTCCTATTTCTCCTTCGTGCATTTGAAAAATTAATTATCGACCCTTTATAATTATTTTGGCTTCCATATAAATAGACGATATTTCATTTAAAAAACACACGAGGTTTCACGTGTGTCATTTTCCTGTTTTAGCATGAGGTGGTTAGTTTTGTTTGTTAACAGATTGTTAGCATGGACCCTGAATTCAGGGAATCTTTAGTCATGAGAGGTGTAAAACGAGAAAGTATAGATTTGCTTGAAAAAAGAGATATACTTGGAGAAAAACAATTTTTTCAGCTTCATATGGATGATCTTAAACTGTTTCTTTGATAGAGGAATAACATTGTACAATACTCAATCATTGCTAGGCTCTGGGAAGAAAAATGAAAGGTATATTTATATACAAATAGCAACTTGACATTATGAAGTCTTGTATCTTATATGTTGTAGTTACTAGAGATACACCTGGCTTGGGTTCTGATATTAGCAGTACCAATGGGACAAGTGATGATGGCACAAGTATGTAAAAGTAATTATAATTGCTTGATTATGAAGAATTAAGGTAAAACTCTCAAGACAAGAGCTGTTTGAATCATTTCATGCTAAAAATGAAACAATCAGTCTAAAAAGTACAACCAAGAACTTTTTCCTATGAAGTCTTGTGTAAAGAATCTGAAGAAAAGCAAATTAATTGCTGTAAGTATTACTAATTACTAATTTACATGCAGTCATATCCTGTAGGCAACTGTTTGTAGTGTGTGACCAATCAGAACAAAGAAAGAAGAGTATAGAGTAATAAAAAAATGAGTAGCACATATGTATAAAAGCAACTGCCAGTTTTAACTCAAGACCAGTCAGTACAAGTATTAAGTGTTCGGAAGTATCGCTATTCAGTTTGCAGTGTTCCTTCTCGAGATCTAGAAATGGCAGAATACGTTGTGGTATACGAAAGAACGAGGCGGATATCCATGGATTGAGATAGACCTCGACGAAGATAATAATTAGCTATCGAAACATTTGATCACAGTTGGCCCCCTGTTGCAACGGACTGTATTTTTATAATGCAGACACCGGAAGAAAGAGAGTTAAAGTTAGATCTTAAGTCATATGCATTATGTCCTATTTTGTCTTCAATGTTTTATACTTTGTCTATCCTTGCATGCTTGACATATTACGCATTTCATGTTGTAGGATTAATGCTCAGGAAAGTGGTTGGTGTAACATCATTAAATTGTTCGTTAAGAAAAGTAACCTGTGCATACGATCGTGAAGGAAGACCACCACCTAGGTCTCCTGATGAATCTGTAGTTTAATCCAGTCTCCTCAAAATGTTAGCTATACCAACATTTCATGCATATCATATATACTTGTTCTTCCTTTCGGCACACAGTGATTTTGACAAAGAAAGAGCTACTAAATTTTATTAAGCTGAAAGGGAACCAAAATTGCCCCTCAGCTCTTTTAGCTTGACAGAAGTGGAATGAGCTTAATGGGATCATTAGAAGAAAAGTCCATGAGATGGAAGTGAGAGGAAATGCTTATTTATATAATTGTAGAATTTAATACTTCTTAACAAACTCTATAGTGGAAAGGAAGTGGGGATTCAGTGTATGCCAAGGGACAACAAAGAGGACAGCTTAACAATTGTGCTCTAAGGGAAGAAGTACTAAACTCAAGTGAAGTTGACTCTCGACTAAGAACATTCACATTAGAAGATGGCCACACATTAGAAATCCACAGACCCTGCGCTTCTGCCAGGATTCGGCAATGTCTAAATGACATGAAGAGAAATGCAACTTGAGTTATTATATTTTAGTTGCTTTAAATAAACCTTGTAACTTTAAATAATTTTATGTTACTTAGCCAAAGAAAAATGTATCAACAAATGAAGAAAGATCTGTATGTATAGATGCATTGTCACACATGCAAACATAGTCTATTCTTTGCTATAGGACATACCAAAAAGAAGAAAAACAGCAGACACTCCTGATTGGGTGGATGCTGATAGTGAAGAAGAACAAGAAGAGGAAGACAACAATCGATGGTAGAAGACATAATGAAGAATCAGACCTGGAGGACAGCTAAGAAGTAATTTTATACAAACATACAAAATAGATCATGCTGAAAACACTTGCACTTGGCAAATAATAACTATTATACTTTTTATATTATACTGTTTTGATAGGATCGATAGGAGAAAGTCATATTTGAAGGAAACGAACGTTTAAATAGAAAAAAAGCAACTACCCAAAGAAATAAAAGGAGAACTCTTAGTGCATATTACTTACTTTAGTTTTATTTTTATCAGTTTTCATTTTTGTCTAAATGATTTAAAATTTAAGAAAACTAACAATTCAATAAAGCTACCTTAAACACCTTTGGAAAGTGAAAAGCTGAAAAAGATGCTAAAAGGCAAAGAAGCTAGCTAACAAACATAAGCTGAATCAGTAGTACATTTCTTGAACTTATGTAGTTTGTGATAGATAACTTATTGAATCTTTATTAGAATATGATAGAATATTTACTTATATTATTTAGTTCATATTTATATAATTGATTTAATTAAACAGTTCAATCCAACGTTGATCTTAGATTGTAAGATGCACAGCAATCTAGTTGATACTTCAAATAGTGATTCTAATTGGTTACATATATGCATATGTATAAATCAACCTTTTTTAAACTTTCAATCGAAAAATCAATTGTAAAGTCTATGCCATTTCTAGAACCTATATGTTAGTATAACATAGTTAGAAACAGAGTCATTTCACATACTTTAAGAAATCCATTACTATTTTCCTGCAACAATGATTTTTGATCCCTAAAATAAAAAGCAGAGATTTACATGGAAACAGTTATTTTTAGAGATTGAAGAAGACGAGTTTAATCTATTGTTACTTGACGTGTATCAATATTGTGTCCTTTACTTTTTTAATGCATAACAGCAGGAATAATGTACGTCGGATGAAATGTAGAAGGACACTTTGTTTATTACAGGACAGGCAATCACCATTTACATTTACATGTACTTGTACATCTAATATGTATTACATTAACATGTATAATGTACATCTATTGGTACATGTGCAAAAAATCAATGTTACATGTATATATACATCGTGCATCGCTTACAGTGTCATGTACATCTATGTATTACAGGTACATGTATATCCAGGGTATACAGATACGTATATTGATGTCGATACACTACATGAAATGTGCGTATATTACATATACAAGTACATGCTAGATGTCTAAGTACATCAATGTATTAATTGTATTAATGATATACATCTACAGTATATATGTCTTCTATACATCAACGACTATTGGATGTGTACAGTTACTATTTACATTTATTAATGGAATGTACAATGTCTCAATCTATTAATGTACATGTACCTCTCAATCCATAAGGGAACTATATTCTAAACTCATATAGTATTGGTATCATATTTAAATAATAAAGGTACAACTACACTATCCTACCTTTATACAATGAGAAACTTTTTCAGTTATATCTTGTGGAATTCATTTTCAAAAGTTATATTAAGTGGAAGGCTAAGTAAGTGGGTTAGGAAAGTCAGTCATCTTTGACGACAGAGACAAGGATGGGTCTCTTGCATGAACCTTTATAATATAGATTGACAATCATTTTATGTGGCAGATATACTGAAGTATTGATTTTTCTATTTAAGTTAGATATATTCACTAGTTAGAAAGTGACTTGGATGTGCTTCGCTTTTAAAAAAATGCTGTTTATGTCTTTAACAAATAGTAACTAATGTCTATGGAAAATCCTATATAATAGAATATAATACAAAGACAATATAGAACATACCATCTAACATATTTGTTGAAAATTGGCTTCCTTGCTATGGTTTTTATGACCAAATTTGTATTACATATCTTATCTGTATTTTCTTCACTTGTTTTAGTGAAAGGTTCAGTCTATCCGGATATACTTATTGTAGCACACATTGTCACATGGTTACGACTGTAGTATAGGTTTTTCTTTTTTTTCTCATTCTGTCTGAATGAGGTCTTTCATACTTGCCTTAGGTAGTTGGGTTAGAAAAAGTGTTAAATTTGAAAATGAAGAACAGAAACAAACACCTGAAGAGGGCAGGTACATAAAGTACATAATATTTTAGTTGTTACTCTGTCTGAGTGAGAAGAGCTACCAAGGCAATTATGAATAAATTGCTGTTTACAGCTATCCACATGGACGTACCAATCTTTAGTTGAGAATGTGCATAATATAAAATTGGCTCTCCAGTGCTAAGAGAAACGTTGCAACTATAAAACTCATACAATTTTCAAGGCATACTTCGCAAACTTCAAATTGGCACCTTGAGGATTAACAAAAACAATTTTCACCTTGAGAACCAGCCATCTGTATGTGCAGGTCAAAAGTATAGTTTACTATAGGGAATAAATATTTATTATAACAATATTTATTGAATAATAACCAGGAGAGTGGTCTTTGAATAAGGCAGCTATAAAAGCACAAAGGTTCTGGAAAAAAAAACGTTTTACCACATGAAAGAAGGAATGAGGACTGGCTTGATAGAGGGAGTACATTTTTCGTTGATGATTCCTGATCGCAAATCATCAACTAAAAGGGACCATTTCAGAGGATCTTAAGTCTATTTTAAACGTGAGGAGTTCTTCCACTAGTCAGTAGACACTACGCAACAACTCCTTTGTTGTGACCTCAGTTTCGTTCTATTTGCATCTTCCAAACACGAGAGGAAAATGTGGTTGTTCGCATGACTTGCCGTGGAAAAAAAAATAATGAATAAAAATTAAATGTACTTCAGTGCTACTTATATAGGAGAGGAAATACCTCCACCTACATTCCATGCACAAACACAACTTTTGTAATGAAGGTCTCCTTTCAACTTAGGACAGAGTATAATCCATTTCACAGACACTTTATGAGTGGTATTGATACAGTTACAAATTGTCTAATGAGAGAATATCAGTAGCCTATAATCGCAGTAAAAACAGTTTATCTTGCTAACAATCAGGCACACCATATATTTATCGTGACCAAAATACAATTAATGAATACAGCAATAAAACACATAGTACACTTGACTACGGCACATGATATGTATTAAGGTATCCTCGTTCTTATGGGTATGACTTCAAAGTGATAACACTTCTATTTACAATGATATTATAATAATACAAATTACAGTCTTTGGTTTATTTTCTTTGTTTATCATTTGACTGGCAAAACTACAAGAGTTTCTAGAGTAGTCATCTAGTCATCGTACTCCACTTTATTAAAGTAGAGTTTCAAAACCTGGACTTATATAAAGAATCTTCTAGTCTTTGATAGACCGAGTAAGTCGAGGCATTATAAAATTAGAGCAGTGTAAACTCACTCACAATATCATTTCTTTAGTTCATAAGAACTAAACATGTAGCCCAAGTACTATGTATATACTATAAAACACATTTATATTATGTTATTCATGAGCGAGTATATTTGTAAGAGATAGTTATATTGTAAGTTATCCTATAGGTCTTCATAATTTATACAGATGGATGAACATGAAAAAGCTATTAGTATATAGCTCTATCATTACAGGATATGAAGTGCTGAACAATATTGTTCTATATATACAAAGGTAATTAATATATATCAACTAACAATTCAATAATATAATACCTGTTTATAAGTTTGTTTAGAGACTATGATATAATATAACATAAATTATGTAGGATCATGAGCAGACACAATCGTCAACAGAGTAGACCAGGACATTATAATCTTTTATTCTTGACAACATGTAATAGGTAAGTTAGTTACCTCTTCATGAAATAACATAGTATATTAGTTCCCCCCCCCCCCTAACACACCTCATCTGAACAAGCACTAGAAAAACTCTTGAGCACACATAGTGGAAAAATTGAGCTGCAAAGGTAAGAGAGTTGAGTTTGTGTGTTTCTTTGTGTATCAATCATTGTTAGTTCTACAAAATAATTTATAATGTAATTTAATATGTATTATAATATGGTTGATGTAGATGATAGACTTAGCTCCATTGAGATGGGATAAGTCCACTGGTTAAGAGAACAGTTAAGGTAATAACTAAGATATAGTGTTTTTGTATCTCAAGTACTTGTACTTAATATAGAGAAACCTCAAAATCTCAAAAGTATATACAATAATCAAAATCCATCTGCCTAAAAGTATTGTCCACATGTACATATATTGGACACCACTGTACCCTTCTTTACAGATGTTAATTATTAGTCCGTATTACAGACACCCATCACTTCATGCAAAAAACAGCTGTCTGATAACTGAGGACGTTAATGATTCCTTACCGATGATTATGATGAATCAGGAAACGTGTTAATATATGAGATGCAAAAATCGTTGTTGTAATTACAAATTGGCACTAAGGATGGATGGTAATGGTCTCAGATACAACATTAGGTGGGCGGTGGACGCACAGTCATGAATAATGTCAGTGTTTGGTTTTTTTTGTCAGAAGCAACTTTCAAACTTACTTAATGAGGAAATTGCATTTTTTACAAAACCTCCATGTAGTTAACCATACAGTATAAACTCTACAACCAATAATGTTATACTTATAATGGCATGGATTATGATAGCACTCCTGTTGACAAGAGTGAGCAAATGATTTGTAGGCCAACACATCGTTCTTTGTATTTTAGAATCACTTTCCTGAGTGGTGGCTAATGTATGGAAGCGCAGACGGACATCCCGTGTTTGCCCCCCCCCCCTCCCGAGAGGCGCCCCCCCCCCAATTCCTAGTTCTCTGTGCCTTTGCCACATTAATTACCAGACACAACCTTTCTAATTATTTGGCTTCCCATAGGAATAGACCGCTCTTCCTTTTTTGTGGACCAAGACGATGGGATGGGACTAGTTTTACTTTCTGTCATTCCCTGTTTTTAGGAGTACATTGAGGTTTGTTCTTTTGTTTGTTCAACATATGTTAGCATGTCCCCGACGTCGACTCTTTAGTTCAGATCCCAAGGGGCCGTGATGAAGGTTTAAAGACATTGACACCCCCCAGTTGCCTTTCTGTGTTTGCCCCCCGCAGCCCAGTGTCTTAGTCCCCTTAAAAAGAAGACATATTTGGAGAAAGACCAATATGTTCACCTTTCATATGGATTATCATTAAAACGGTTTCTTGATATATGAATAAACATTGTTACATACTCAATCATTGATAGGCTATGGGAAGATACAAAAATGAACAAGTATATTATATACCAAATCAACTTTACATGAGGAATTTTTGTACTTTATTTATTACTATATTCCACGGCAGGATACATGTCGACCCATTCTCCTATTATCATTACCAATGGGACACATTGGTGATGGCAAACAAGTATGTAAAAGTAATTATAAATTGCTTTATTATGAAGAAAGTAAGGTAAATTTCAAGACAAGAGACCGTTTGAATCAATTTCATGCTTAAATGCAAAAACATTCAAGTCTAAAAAGTACAACCAAGACACTTCCACTACGGTCTTGTGTTTAAAGAAATTTAGCTTCCCCTGCATTTAAACCTTGACGCACAATAATTGCTTTATTAGTAATTACAGAGTCGTGTGGATGTGATCAACGAGACAGTGACATTATCTGGCTTTCTGCCAGCTTACTTAAATTGTACAAAATAATAATGTATATACCTTCCAATATTATATAAAATATAATAATAATTCTACTGTATATACCTAAGTCGTATCAGAGCGCTCGTTTGTTGTTATACCGAGCGGCTTTCATCAGAATATGATTGTAGATTTACGAGCTTTTATTGGTGCCGAGTGTTACTTCTATTATTACGCGTTATCGATAGTCAGACGCTGTCGGACGATGCATACACTAGTGAAGAGTAGTAACAACAGCAAACATCTACCATCTCCTGATTGTCCTATATTTATGACTATATATCAATTATACGTGAGATTGGTATATTTCATAATAGATCCATTTGGAGAAGAGCTTTTTAGGAATGACTTTTTTTAGACAGAGTATGTAGATCAGAGACATTACCTCTCTCCGTGTATGTAGCTTTCCAGACCTCAGCGAGCTACGAAGATGTAATCTACTTGAAAAGAGCTGGAAATTACGGAAGAAAACTGTGACCTCATATTATGCTCTTAGGGCCCTGGTTAACGAGGAGAGGCATTCAACCCGCGCCAACTAGATACCGTCGTTCTGATGAGATTATGACAGATCATGGCTACCAACCTGTAAATTAAATATTCGTAATGCTTAAATCTTCTGAAAGAAGTGCCATTAACAAATATAAATTGTTCTATTACAAGGAGAATTCTTTTGATTTTAAATGACAAATAACAAAACACGTCAGATCTCTGTATAGATCAAGATCGAAAGGTTGAGAAGACAAACAACGTGATAGTTAAGAATATTACATCCAATGTAACATATCCAAAACGATACGAATTGGACCACAGAACCATCCTTGGTCACAGTCTATAAAAAAATGTGTTAGCTCTCTCACAGGAGTTTCAACCACCGGATGGTGGATGCGGAGACCCTCTCTCACTCCTTGTCTTATTTTTTCCCCATGCACGACTTAACAATTCGTTCGCTATCCCATCAGCGTGGACACTTTTTTTGCCTGCTGTCGCCAGTATTACGGCGACAGTTTCCCATGCACCACTAGTAACTTCTATTATGCCAGCTTTCTCACTGTGCCGTTTCCACCGCCCGCTCGCGTTATACTTTTCATAGAGTACTTTGGTAGCAATGTTTTGGATTACGAGGACATGGGAGTCAGTCCTATTTTGTTATTAATAATCATTCAGTTTCTTGAAAAAAAAAAAATCGTTTTTCCATTCAATGGTCTTAAAATAACTGCAAAAAATAACTGGAGTGCTTCATTTGGTGTTGTATATTGTCATCAAGCTGTAATTCTCATTCTAGAGTCGAAATTCATACCAAGACAAAAGATGAACGATCTGTGTACCATAATTATGTTTCTTGCATCCTGTAACCAAAGCATAATCAAATATGCATTTGTAGTCTGAGAGTCCCTACTTTTATTTCAATTATAGGAAGTGAAATTATGACGGAAACATATAGCACCTACCATATTGTTTCGTAAAAAATGAAGTATCTCAGGAATTCCACCTGATAGCTTCACAATATTTCCTTTTTTTATTATAATGATGATTTCTACTCATCACAAGGACATCTAGTTCCTTCTCAATGATTGATCCCAACCAATAACTAGATGTCTCACTATAAATTGAACTAAAATTGTCTGGAGTAATTGCTAAGTATAAGCATCATGTACTCATGAGTGGTATATTCCAAAGAATCATCAAAGCAGCCATTGATTGGCAATCCTGGCAATTTATTATAATGAATTATAGCTCTCTTATATGCAGGATTTAACTTACATGAACAATTGAATCCATCAGTCAGTCATCTGCATCTCAAGAAGGCCCACCAAGCTTCATTCTCTATATAATTAGCAATATTTTTAAGTTCATTTAAAGCATTTACCTGAGTAGAGCTAGAATCGCCATATCTAAAACTCATTCAGCATCACAAGCTAAGTGCTCCCCTCATTGTGATACTTCTTATGTTTTGGATTAACAAAGGCAATTATTGACTTTTCTTGTACCTCTGTGAGCTCTTACAACTCTAGGAAGACCTAAATGTTATTAATTTATATTATAGCTTATTTCACAAACTTATACCAACAATATTAACAAATTATTAATATAAACTGATTATTTAATTGCTTTTTACTGTATCTAAATAATACTGTGCAATAAGTTGGGGATCATTGTTACTGCTTGCATAATTCCTCCACTAATAAATTCTTCAGTACTTGTTAAAAAAGTTTAAAAATAAAATAATAATGCAACATACCCATCAATGCAGCCATGAATAGTGATACCAAATAGCTTTAATTTATCATAGCCATTACAGTGCCAAATATAATTTAGACCCTGAAGTTTTTATTAGTTATACTGAAAATATAGCACAACAATTTTCATACCTTACTATGATATATCCTTCTTTTTAATCTTTGCCTACTCCTTCTTCAGAACCTTCAGGATCCATTAAAAGTAACAAAACCATGACTGTGTCTCTATAATATTATACTTTTAATAGCTACAAATGGCTAACACATAAGGTATAACCTTTTGACATTTTACTGATGAGTGATACTGCAATGACGGTTCCACATACATCTGTATCCCAATAATCCACCAGACAATTGTAATTCTTTCTGTTTAATAGAATGAATGTTTTAATTTCCTAAGTATATAATAATATATTGCTTATACCTGAATAGTATCACATATTTTCTTAAGAGACGATTCTCTGACTTTTGGCAGACATAGCTCTAATCCTCCTATATGTCTCTTAGTGATAGAGTAACATATTTTCCTGTCAGTATTTTTTCAATTGAATTGGTAGAAAGTCCACACATAGCAAAATAGTGTATTAGCTCATCTCTTGAAAATTCAGAGGAATTCATAAGAGGAGATAGGAATGTCATTGAAAGTAGCAAACTCTGTATTAGGCCACTGAATAAAATTATAAAAAATAAGAATGTAAGCACATATTAAAAATGGAATTTGAAATAAGAAAAAGCCTATAAAAAATAAGAAATGGCGCACGTGCCAAGGAGGGGATAAGGAAAAGGAATTGGAACTCACCAACTTGGTCGTTAATTGGAACCACATCACTGAGTCTTTAATTGGAATTTTCAAAGAATTCGAAGGTGCGCGGAAGAAATTGGAAATAAGAATTGGAATGTGTCGTCTGTAGCTTCCGTACAATTGTATCAGCATCAGAGAATATGTTTGTTGTGTTCAAAAGGTACTACCAAACTATTGTGAATGTATTAACAATACTTGTCAGGTATAACAACAAATACATAATATCACCTAAACATAGAGACAGTCTCATTATTTTAGAATAATCTGTTCCACATTGTCAGTATGATTCAATCTTATTTTTTTAATCAGTGCTAGTCTCCTTTTGTTGACATATTGTCTATGTATACTAGACAGTGATAGAGACTATTATCCTGAAAATATATTTGACTTCTTATACTAACAATAACACAGATTACTATTACATTAAGTTCTAATATCAACCATTGTAATTGATGTTACATTTGTCATGCTATAGTAGATAACTGTCTCTATAATCCTGATCAATATCAGTCTGCCAACATTTTGCCATTAAGATGAAATGAACCCAATCTCTCACTAGTTACTGTTTTCTACTTATAGTATATTCACTCTGATTGAATCATTTTCCTTTATATTAGTGCTGTGATAGTTGGGAATAATATGGACTAGTACACTTTTTTAGGTGTAACAAATAGACAACTTGTCCTGAACAACCTGATATATTATATATATGAAAATAGTCATTGAATGCTATTTGTTTTCTTAACTAATGATATAATCTTTCATTGTTTGTTGTGGAGGATTAACAACATCTACTTGTACGTATTAAAGTGGATATATCGAGTGATCCTAATGTACTAGATTGTTTGCCTGTTGAATACCTGAATTACTTATTTATAAGGAAAGAAAGAGCTATTTTTTGTTTTTAATTATTAGGTTATGATATATTTTCTTCTAATGAAAGTATCGAAATACAATTGATTCAACTTTCTCCAGTCATTTCAAAGTTAGCAGACACCACATTTGCAAGCCAAGTTTCTCTTTTACCAGCTTCTTGTATAAATACCACTAACTGTGTTGTGTATTGTGGTTTAAAAATAGTTAGGAACATAGAACATTATTTTTATATAGGAGCAAAGTACAGGAAATGTACTTCAAAGATGTTTGTTCATACACTATATCTCCCATGTAAACAAACAAACTGAGCAATAAAATAAATAAAAACAAGTTATGTTAAGTGTCAAACAAAAACATATCACCTCCAGTAGTGTGGGATATCTGATTAAGATAACTCATATTATATGAACACATTGAAAATTACATGAAAATTTCACTTATTTGGTATCATCTGTTAACATTAAAATGTTTTAACTTTGGGACTTGACATCTCTTTTAGTACACTTCCAAAATAAAATTCTAATCTCATGTTGTAGTGTTGAGTGTATGAACTACATAATTCAGATCATGAACTTTTAACATTTTGCTACATATTATTAATATTGTTTTATTAACCAATTTATCATCACTAAGTTATACATAATCCTAATAAATACATTGGAAAATAACTGTTTTGGGTTAACTAGCTACTACAGAATTGTTGATAGTTCACATACTTCAACAAATGACTTTTCAAAAGGAGATATGTGGATATAAAGGACTGTCCTATTATAGCCCTCACATGTACATGGACAACAAGACCAATATCCTTGAATTTCTTGTGTTTACATAATGATATGTTAAAGAGAATTTAATATAAATAACTTTACCACTAATTAAGTATACAACTGTTAGATATAATTTAATAAAACATTGCAACAAACTCCTTCTCATTGTCTCATCATGTATTGTATAATAACGTTTATCATTTTTTCGATTGACATATTTTGGCTAATCTTAAATGAATGAGACGAACTTTATTAATTAATACGGATTTCCTTTTCGCTACTTTGAACTCTATTATGAGGGGGAGGGGGCTTGTTCTTTCCTTTTTCACGTGAGATACAAATTTATAATTATTTAGTTACTGTCAGTGGAAATCTAAACATTCGTAGTTCATCACAATACTACAAGAGAAGCAGAAAAAAGTATGAAAGATGTCCATGATAGTTATGTGTATTGGATAATTTAGTTATTAAGTTTATTTAGATACTTTAATATATTAGTATTGACATATATTATATATATTAGTTGTTTGCTATGAGACACATGATGAGAGTAGATTCATCAAATGTTAAAAAAACTTCACAACAAGTCAATATTCATTATGATTTAACAATGACTATTATAATAATAAGCTTGTTTTTATTGCAGTATATATAGAGAGGGAGTAATGCTCTTTAGTTAGCAACACATTATGTCGTACCATACAGTTTAAATATTTATATTACACATACACAGGAACTATGAGTATGAATTCAATATAAGATTTAGACTTCATAGAACTTTTATGTTACAATTCATGACACAGTAGTATTTTATCTGTCAGTTGAGGTTGTTGAGGTGATAACTTTATAGGCTCTGATACTATACTAACTTTTTTCGTAATAGTATGGATAGATAAATATACTAATTAGATTTGAGGTTTCCACTTTAATTAATACCTTGGGAACTTTTATTGGTGTGACTATTTAGTTCTCAACTTATTTTTTGGGAGGTCACAGAAACTTTTATTCACAAATTATAGTCTCATTGCCATTCACCAACTCACTTAATGCAGGAAAGGGTGTGTAATGACTTTAGTCCAATTTCATGGCATTGTGATATCATGAAACATCACTTATGGGCAAGATGTCAGAGCCTAGTCAAAGATTTGTCTCCAGAAAATGCAAGTAGTACTATTTATACTTGTGATAGCTTCAAGCACTACTCTCAATATAACTATACTATTGTATATATAGTCATACCTTTGGTTTTAATTTTAACAATAATAAATCATGTGAGTAATGATATCATTAGTTTCAGGCTGGTGAGTCAAAAAGTGGTTCAAATACAAGGAATTGTACTAATGTCACCAGACACCCTTTCTCATAATATATTGTATTACTATTAGCAGACATGATAGAATTTAGTACTTAATGACATCATCATACAAACATACACAAAGAATATCATCATAAACTTTAGATCCTATATACACAAATAGAATTAAGTGGATCAATTGAATTAAATTGTTTTAAAAATCATATTCATAGTTCCTAAAAATATGAATATTAATTTATTATAAAATTTATGCTTGCAATAAACTTTTCAAAGTTATGATAAATCAACATATCAAGTATCAATCATATTGTGTATATAGGATCTAAAGTTATTATTATGATAATTGTTTGTATATGTTTATATCATATTCAATAATAATGTTATTAAGTACTTCATTCTATCATGTCTTCTAACAGTAATACAATCTATTGTAGTACTATGTGTTTCTCTATATATCAAACACACTGTTTGTCTAACTACTTAGCGTCTTTCAAATATTGCAAATGTGCATAGTAAAATGACTTTATTTTGTACTATGTTGTGATGAGTTTGTTGACTAAGCTACTATACTAAGTGTTACTTAAACATGGTTGATTACATTTGTATATTATATGAATAACATTTGGAAAGTTGTTGATACTAGATTGCTCATTAAATAATTCTAAAATTTTAATTGTATAAGTAAATATTCTTTATAATCAATGTTTTATTTATTATTAATTAACGTTTAGGTCAATATACATATTTAGGTCAGTCATTATGGCTAATTCATCTATATTGATCTTCATACTCCTATCATCAGTAATGGTAAATGTTATTACAATATTATTAATACGTTACTATATCATACATTTAAACAGTGTTATGCACAGTAGAATTTCCTATAATTTTTATAATATGTTCTATATCATTTCCATTACTATGTTCATCATATAGATATCATATGCTGATTGGACACTTTTTATTAGACTTAACTCCTACAGTAATACAATGAAAGTACATGGTACTATCAATGGTCGATATTGTTGTTGTACATGTCCTTCCACCTGTTGTAGTTCAAATGTTAATAGTCTTACTTGTAGCAATGGTGAATGTAATACTAGAATTCTTATATGTGCTAATCAAGGGAGTACTGCACAGTCCTGTGTATATTCTAATATTATTAACAGTGATACTGTTAATTTTGGACAAGGAAATGTTCCAGGTGGTCTGACTATCCAGTTCAAGTAACTATAGCAGGACCATTACTTAATTGGGTTTATAAAATAAAAATAATATCTAGCCAATATTACAGCTTCACTTAATGATAGTAACTATAACCATAAAAGGTTAATGTTAAATAGAAAATTTGTATATATTGTTTATGTTACTACAGACTAATGTAAAGTCAACATTGAAGTCCTTGATGACAATGGAGTAAGCTCAACTGTTAATCCAACTCGCATTCTTAACTCTCAAGCTAGCCTGCAATCACCTCAAGTATCTAGTACTTTTAGTTCTAACACAACAGTCAATGAAGGTGGTAGCAATGTTATATCATTATCATATGCTACTAGAATAGAATGTGCTACAAACTACTATCAGTCAGACTGTTCTGTGTACTGTATACCAACTAATGATACTACTGGACATTATACTTGTGATACTAATGGTAACAAGATCTGTTTTACCAGGCTATACTAATACAAGTAGCAACTGTCTTGATGGTATGTTATATTTTATATCATTAATCTGCACTTGATTATAAACTAGATTACTACAATTATAATATATTTATTAATAACAATTTTTACCTTAATTTTTTACAGACAAAGCAATAAAATGCAAGAAGGTTGTCATCCAGTTGGTGGCTATTGGATCAACCTGGACAAGTGTCAATGTAATAGTGGTTTGGTCTGGTACTAACTGTAATGTTCCTGACTGTCCTAATGAGTGTCAAAATGTGCTTGTAATGTACCTAATAACTGTGTCTGTAATGATGGATGGAGTGGAGTGAACTGTGTTCAACCAGTATGTCATCAGAAATGTAATCCAACTGGAGGACAATGTACAGCTCCTGATACATGTACGTGTTTTTGTTAAATGAACTGGTGGACTCTGTGATGTTGAGACAGGTATGATTTGTATCATAACAATTAATTAACACATATATATTATGTTAAAGTTGGAGACCAAACCAACTAATCACATATACAAATTACTCAGCTTTTAAAAATAATTGAATATTGAACTAGGAATATGTTTTTTAATCATGAAATTTAGTATTAATATTTAGTGCATATAATTTTCGCAATTACAGGATATTGTTGATACAATTAGTAGTTAGACAATTAATAATAGGTATATTAGTATTTTATCTTGATTAATATGTGTCTTTATGTTAATTTGTTATTTATCATTAATAGCAATAATTTGCAGAGAAGGTTGTCATCCAGTTTGGAGGCTATTGTGATCAACCTGGACAATGTCAATGTAATAGTGGTTGGTCTGGTACTAACTGTAGTGTTCCTGATTGTCCTAATGAGTGTCATAATGGTGCTTGTAATGTACCTAATAACTGTGTCTGTAATGATGGATGGAGTGGAGTGAGCTGTACTCAACCAGTATGTCATAAAGAATGTAACTCAACTGGAGGACAATGTACAGCACCTAATACATGTAGATGTAATGCTAAATGGGACTGGTGGACTCTGTGATGTTCTAATAGACAAAAACAGGTAAATTATAATGTTGTAAAAGTAATGGATTTGTATTTTAGTTATGTTTGTTATTGTAAAGCATTTGTAATAATTATTGTTTTAGTTATTAATGTTTCACAAAAACTCCAAGAATTTTATTTTTGTTATAGTAATAGGTTTTTTTAGTTATTGTTATTATAAATCAATAACCAAAGAAGATAATAAATTTAACTACATGCTAAATATGCAAGTAATTCCTTGTTATTTTTTGATTAATAGTCTCTTTCAAGGTTATTGCCACTTAGCAATTTTTTTTTTCCAATACATGCATTTCAGCAATTGAAAAAAGTAGCTGTAGTCATCTTGATCAGAATGCCAGACTGTATGTCCACATGGCAAGCAGCTGTCTGAGACAGCTGCTTGCAAATGTGACATACAGTAGGACCAAAGAAAGTTATGAGACAGCCTGTCTCATAAGTTTCTTTTTGACCATTTCAGCTTGATCATTGTGTTAATTCACTTAATTGATTGTTATTTTAGTTTGTGTTTAACTGTTTACACATTAATTGAATGGTTAACTGATATCTGATTGTGTGAAATTTGGAAATGAAATGGCTAAAATTCACAACTACTTTTGTGCAATTTTAGTTTTTGTAATTAATTGTAAATTAATGTTGGTTAATTATAGTTATATAGTTTTTTTTATTGTTAACAATAATATTTGGCCATTACAAAAATATTTTAGCTTTAGTTATTGTTAAACAATTACAACACTAGTAAATTCCTGTATATTATTATATCATTGATTTTGGTTTACTTGATTTTTGCCTTATTTTCATTTAATAACCAGTGGAAGAAATAGAGGCAATACTTCTTTGATACTAACAGCCATCCGTCAAGGATAAATGCTGACATGTAACTGGATGATGAGACAGTTGGACGTTTATGGTGTTATAGCAAATAATAATCAATGTGTTACTGACTGCTGTTGTTCTGCTGATCTATTAATGATCTGTATTGTTACTTCACTTGCAAAAACTAAGTCAGCAAAAAATAGTATTGAATTGACAAGTTAGTTTATATTTAAAGTGATTTTTGTGATATTTGTCATGATTGATGAAGTCTAATTGAACCTTATAGTTTGAAGTCACACAGCTGTGTCAATATGGTTTCATGTATTAGCATGTTACTTTGTGTGGTGGAGGATGTTTACTGTGTTATCCTACCACCTGTGTGATATTATGTCTTAGTATGCCTTCTGTAGTGATGTGTGTCTTCTTAATACCTATAGTCAGTTCTGGAAACAGACAACCTAACACATCAGCTACATCCACTTCCTTTGCACCTCTCCTCACTTGTAATCCTGTCGTGCAAACATCTAGACAGCAAACATTTAATGGAGACACTCCTTTTAATATAGAAGATAATCCTGCTTATCAATTGGTAGGTGCTGTACGTGGAGGGCACCAACCTAATTATGATAATGTGTGGAGGCACATCCTTCAAGTAACACTGAACTTTTAAATGAAAAACATACACTATTTTTCAGTCTTACTTTTTGTTACTTCATTTAATGGTTAGATATTGATTTATTTTGAATACTCAATTTCAATGTGCTTTCTCTCTTCATCAAAGCTTTTGATAATTTGATCATAAATTTTTATATGTTCATTTCATCTCAAAGTGGTACCAAAAAACTGTCTGTTTTCATACTTACAAGAATCTTGTTGATAATAATGTAAGTTTGACAGGAAGTCATACTTTGCTGTATCTAGTTAAATGTTTAGGGTTGAGGGAATATGATGAGTCTAATGCACAATGAAGTTTGGAGTTCATGATTTCTTATTTCTCTATTTTAATCAGTACCCCGTCTCCTTTTATTGGTGATGTACATTAGACGATGATGGAAACTTTTATCTATACACTAAAAATATTGAGCTCTTACACCCACACATAGCACAGAAATTTAATACATAAGTTCTGATACTATATCAGCACTTAAACAATACAAAATACATGCTCACATATGTATATTAGTGTAAATTGTCTGGTAATTAATCAACTATAACATGTGAACATGCTATAGCCAATGCTATTATGAATACACTAAAACTTCCTACCTATTATTGTGAAGATGTAGTTTTTACTGATCTGTATGACTTATTAACAATATCTTAATACATACAAGTCAATTGAATAATTATATAAATCAATAGGAAGTGGTTTATGTAACATATGATAGGACTACCTTATTACTAATATTGTTATTACATTGTTAATTAGAAATGAAAATGAGTTCAGATCTCTCTGGACCATTGTTTACACCTGAATTAACTATACTCAACACAACATCAACAACAGTGTTGATTTCCATAATTGCAGGCTCATTTTCTACCACTAATTACAGGAGAATTATCCCCCCTGTCGTCATTATTTTTGCCATCATTGTATATAACATTATATCGACACAAAAAAAAGTGAAGAGCAGTGTTAGATCTGTGAACTTATGGAATACTATCAATCAACAAATGGAATATTATAAATCAACTAAATTAATGGAATGCTATCAAATCATTGTGATATGTACAGTGATACAGAAAACAATCATGACCCAACTACCAAAATCCAATTATGTTATGAAAAATATATACATGAATAACTTTCAGTTACCCTATTGATGATTACCCTATATATTGATGTTACAGGCAATCCATTAGTATATGATGAAGTTCTCAAAGCTAGGGAACATCTACCACCTCAACAAATCAAAATCCTTCATTTGTATACTCAATATCCAATAAAACTCCAATGTACCTTAACCTGTTGAAGATTAGATTGGTTCATTGGTATATGATGAGATTAACTCATACAGTAGACATTTGTACAATAAATTGGTAAATTAGAACCTTTCATATGTACAATCGATTAGACATAATGTTGATAGCATCAAGACACTTACTGATGTGTATAGTGAGAAATAAATTATCATTATTTAAAACCCTTCATATATGGTCTGGTCAATATGATGATAATGAGAGAAATACTGATGATTAAAATACATAAACCTAGAGGAGTCATTGATTTCTAAATCCATTATATCTAGTATCTCATCAACGTTATGATGAAAGGATTTTGAGTTTTATTTTTACACCAATGTTGTATAAAGTGTTTGCAACTTGTACTGACACTTGAATTATAATTAAGCATGATAAAATTGTTTTATAAATATTATTTATTTATCAAGTAATGAAATCATGATTTTATATTTTTATTTTTATAAATGATTTAATTATGTTTATTAAATTATTATGTACTAGGTGTATAGCGTATTGTATAAAATATGGAAAAAAATACAAAATGTTTCTCTTGTACATCACAAATTGTCCTAATACATATATATTACATACTGATAGTAGTTATTTTATCAATTACTTTCCAAATGGTACATACATTCAACAACAAAAAAACAATGTGTTTACATAATGATACTATAAATGTAGCATAGCTAATTTCATCTATTGAAGAGTACCCCATACCTGGTGTCCCTCCTGCCCATATCATATAATAATAAATTATAGATCAGAAGTCCTTTTCGTTTGAGATTAATACCCATCAAGCACATAATATATACATATATACATAATATAAAAATTTATATATATCACAGAATATATATATGTATGTATGAATGATATGTATACTAGATACTATTAGTTGAAGTTAAGATGCTTGCCATATGATGAGTACTGCTAATATTCTTTTTTTTAGTAGTAAATGACCATATATTAAATAAAATAAAACATAAGGAAATGGCTACATCAATTTTTAACAGGTAAGGAATAAGGCATAAAGAAAAAAAAAATTTGACAGAAGTTCAGTTGTAGATATGACCGTCAGAGATGGCACTCAATATCAGTAGGGAGTTCAAAGGAAGTGCGTTGAAAATGTAGATCGAGACCTATTAAGACAAGAATTGTTGACTTAGAATGGAGAAGGATAATTTACAATGAATGAAATTAATAAGTGAGTTATAGGGTTTCTAAAATTTCTCAGACTGTAATGTTTATAAACTAGAGTTTGAGACAGGACCAAGACCGCCACATGTTGGAATATTAACAGAGAAAACAGCTATATTCAATGTCATTATCCTCTGGTAATACTTTCTCTTTTTCACATCCTCTATCTTCTTATACAGTCTTGAAGGGAAAGTCCCCGGTACGTCTTAGAGAGAGGGTTTACCACTCTTACATCAAAAAATACTCTTTGTCCAGGAGTTCCCCAAAACCCATCAGCCACCACATCTAATCTAGCACCATCATCGCGGCAAGCTGTTCTGTAAGTTAGTGATTCTCCAGATAGGGGTTGTAATGGAGGTTCACATTTAAAATTATGGCAAACATCTTTTAAGAAAGATATGGTCAGATCTATCAAATCATTATGTCGTAAAGTGGTGAAGCCTCCATTAGGGCAAGAGAGTGAATGATCTACTGTGTTAAAAGTGGCACCGCAAATACAAACAGAAGGGAGAAGAGAAGGCTGCCCAACCATAACGAATACAGAGAGCATCTCGGAATGATCCCTTATGAAGATCAAAACCATGTTTCTTTTTATGGGGAGTGCAGATAACCAGACTGATGCTCCTCGTTCACTAGCTACATTCATCAACCTCTGACAATCACAAGGTAAAGTCTCCCGCACTGTCACTTGCTCTTGATGACATTTCAAGTAATTTTAACTTGGAATGCTCTCAAACAAGTCTCTCCTGACTCTCCCAAACTTCATATGACAAATCCTTACAACGATTTCTTAAACCCTGAACTAACGGCTGAGTAATTGCTCTGGATGCTTGATTCTGTTGTTTTGAAAACTTTTGAGGGTAGACCAAACCCAAACCAACTATTATGATTGAGAAGAGCAAGCCAATCCCTTTCCAAATCACTAATGGAGGACCTTCCAGTCAAAGAAGGAATGAAGAAATTCTTATAATATTCTCAAAGTCAAGATAAGTGATCACTTGCAATAGTAATGGTCCTAAAGAAGTACATTCACCTGCTATAAAGACCATAACAAAGCACAAAGGCGACTTGTGGCTGAGTCTCAACGATATCTGATAGTAACTCCAAATCTCTTATCCAATCATCAACTTTACTCTTAATCTGCTCATGAACAAATGAGTCAGAACCAATCATTGATCCAAGAAGAGTAATACCATCAGTTCTATTTTTTAACTCAAGTTTCCTGAAAACACTCACAAGCTCTCTCATAAGACTCTTCCTTGACTAACAAAAAGGTCTTCTTCTCGTTTGCATAATAACCATAAAATTTACCAATAGTATTGATGTTGTCCCACCATCTCCTCAATTCTTGAAAACTCAACAACTGCTGTGGCATCATCAGCATACCACAGCTGAGTAACATCAGATAACTCATCAAGCTGTTTTATCAGTGGAAATGAAGCAACTGCAAAACATACTTATTGCTAGGGGATCTCCCTGTGTTGTACCTCCTTTGACCATTTGCAATCTCCTATCTATAAACATGGAAACATCAGATTTATATATATACATATTAATAAGTAACCTCCAAAATGAGAGGCACAGATGTAGTATGTTATGGAGAGCCAAACCACTATTCAAAGCATTAAAAGCATTGGAGGCATCTACACATAGGAGTCCATCTACTTCCCCTGACTGATGCAGTTCTCTTACACAGTGAACGATAGCCTCACAAGATGACTTTTGTCCTGCACATAATTGTTGACAGCCTGTTACATCCAATATATCTTGTCTAATAACATTAATTACAGCCTTACTAATCAGTCTACAACACTCATCACCTATTCCAATCAGATGAACACTAGGATCTTTATCCAAAGCAATCAATCTGCTGGTCATAAGAGCTTCAATTCCAATAGGATCAACATACCTTGCATACAACTTGGTTTTTTTTGCAAAACTTGCAATTGATTGAGTCAAGTCTCTGACTCTCTACCAAAGGAAGAACTTGCATACATCTTCCAAGATGATACATCCATACCAGATGGGCCAGCGGCACCATCCATACGCATTATGGTTCTTCTTATCAACATACCATCTATTGACTCAAACTTAACAAAGTGAGGCTCATGATCTGGTGGTGGTGTGTCAGACAATAAAGAGTAAAGAGGAGAGATAGGAGCCAGGTCTGGATGCTTTGAGATTATAGCCTCGCGTACTGTTCGAAGTGACGAATCAGAGTCTGAAAGAGGAGAGGAAAGAGATAGAGGTTGACCTGCCCTAGAACCAGATTCATTTTGAACACTAAGTGCAGCTTTGACCTTGCCTTCAAACATAAGACGGGAAAAAAGACTAACTAGATCTGATTTTTTTGAAATCTGACGACCTCTACTAAACATCTCTTGTATGGTGTTACCTTCCTTCAATAAGTCCTCAAAATAAACCATCATTCCATAACTTCAACCATCAATCAAGAACATTCACATGATCCCTAACCTTCGATTTATGATGGGGGTTTGTAAAACTAAAATTGGAAATACAAAAGCAACCTTAAAAGTGAGACACTCCATGGCAGAATCTTCAGAATAAAGACAAAAAAGACAAGTTAATTTTTTAATGAATAATTTACCCTGCTTCCCACAAGGGATCGTGAACAGATTATGGATCCAATGAGTTTGCTCTTGAATAACACCAATTGATTAACACAACACCTGTAAGATTTTTCCATTTAAAGTGAGGATCAGATACTGGACAAAACTGTGGAAGATTTACAACAGTTTGAGAGGGAAGAGAAAGTGAAGGAGAAGGTGGAAGGAGGAGTAGGAGTAATAGAGTTAGGAATATTAGTATTATGGTCTGAAGTAAATGGTGGTCGAGATGTAGAAACATCAGACTGTAACTGAATTACAGTGGATCAGGTAGAGGCTGAGAGGGCGAGGGTGAGGTAATAGGAGCGATAATGATTCTTGATGAAGTGCATGGTGAAGGTGGCCACAGACATCATCAAACTTCTTTTTGCTCAGTACATTCACACACTTTCCTAGCAAGATGTACAGTGTTGAACACTTTTAACACAAGAGCAACGGAGACATTGCCCCTTTCTATTACACAAGCAGCACTGATGTTGCTCCTGCCCAGCAGCCATCTTTTCAATAATATTCTTCAATGTTTATGCATGTATATATCATGAGCATATCCTAATAATTCAAATAAGGAAAAGCTTTATGTGCATTTTGATATCATCTATCACTTTATGATCATCATCAACAGTGATGTCTCAACTGGTGGATATATGTTTATATTGACAGTTAATATAAATACATTATGTTCAGTTTGTTAGTTCAAAGCAGCTGTCAAAGCTTGTCATTGGGTCACTATGACAACAATAATTATAAACATCTGTTAATATATAAATGCTAATATATAAATGTTGGTCAAAATCATTTTTACTAATCTTTGCTGGCTCATCACTATACTGGGTCATTGCCAAAGAAAATCAGAAAAGGTATAAAGATTCTTAATAATTGATATGGTTATTGTGTACAATAGTGCATATATTATATCTAACTTAGATAACTTTCATTAATTAACTTAGATTAGTTAATGTTAACCTCATAACTATAGGCCTAACACTATAATATCATTAACAATTAAAATTACAATATATATTATATGTATATCAGAATAACTGTTTATTTATATTAATGTTATACTAGTGATGTTCAGTATAATGACAAATGTTATCTTATTCATAATAGAGGTTAAAAGACTAAGCTTTCTGGTTTTAATGGAACGCTAAGTGTAATAATGTACTTATCAACACTCTAATGTCTGTATAGAACATTATTCCTTTTATTATATTGATATTGACTAACCATAAATCAGAAACTATTTTAAAGTTTATTATGATGACTATGTAGTTTTGCTTCAATGTTTTTCTCCTCCTGTTATTAGTAATGGTAAATTATTATAATTAACACCATATATTAATAGTTCACTGTGGGTTTAATTGTATTTAATTAGTATGGCTTTGATAGTCTTCAAATGTACAGCAAATGTTATTATTTTATGTAATAGGTTTTTGATTATAAAGTGTTGTAGTCAGATAACATATGCTGATAGGACACTATTTTGACTTTAACTTATATGTAATACCAGGAAAGTATATGGTACTGCATTCAAGTCAATATTGTTGTTGTACATGTCTTAATAGTTCACATTTTAACAACCTCAGAACAACAACAGTGGATGTAACCCGAATTCTATATGTGCTAATCAAGGGAGTATTGCACAGTCCTGTGTGTATTCTAATATTATTAACAGTGATACTGTTAGTTTTTTGTCGGGGAAATGTTGCAGTCTACTACTTCATTCAAGTTACTATACCAGAACCATTACTTAATGTGAGTTTATAAAGTTAACATCACATCATAAGACACCAAAATATACATTATATTGTTATTATATCATTATATGTAAATTCAATTTTATAAGCTGTAATTATTATTTCTACGAATTAGTTTTATATATTTCTACAAATAGTTTATGTTGAATTGATATAATCCTTAAAGTCAACATTACCTATTACATTATTTTAAATATTAATACAGTCAGACTAATGTAAAAGTCAACATTAAAGTCCTTGATCATAATTGAATAATTTGAACTGTTAATCCAAGTCACATTATTAACAATCAAGCTAACCTACAGTCACCCAAGTAGCTGGTACTTTTAGTTCTGACACAACAGTCAATGAAGGTGATAGCAATGTTATATCATTATCATATGCTACTAGAATAGAGTGTGCTACAAACTGCACTGATAATACTGGGACATTATACTAGATTCAATTGTATGGCTACTATGTATGTTTTTCTTCTTGCAATTCCTATTTGAGATGCTTTGTCATTTGAAATTAGCCCTGACTTAATAAACCATAATGTTGACATTTCACATATGCTTCCACACACTCAATTGTTAATATGACTGTGTCTGAGACCATCCCTATACCTATTTAAAATATTTTAAGAAATTTTTTCAGTCACCTGCTTAGGGCTTGTAAATAAATTTATATGAAAATCAAGAAAGAAACAATGCATGTATGTTCATTATCATGTACAGAATGACCAGCATGGTAGCATGAAGCCTGAAGCTGAAATAGGACTTTGTGTCCTTTACTTTGAAGAGTACCATCTCCTTACAATAAAAGAAACATGAACAAAGAAGCACTTTAACCATTTTCAGATACACTTATATAAGAAGCCAAAATTGCTGTTCACAATAGCCTCTAATTCCATGATAACCTTCTTTAAACCTATTAATGAAAATTTCCACAATAAAACAAATATTACTGTAAATCTAAAATTGTCTGCTTAAATATTAGCTTTAAAGTAATTATGCTATCAATAAACTACTATTTATAAGTAAAATACTCCTTTAGTAAATAGAATTAACAATAATTCATCTTGTAATGCAGTATTATGATATTTCATTTTTATTACTATGAAGACACTAATGATCTTAAAGATTGCTTGGCCCTTCAATTAAGTAGCTATTATAGTATATTACATACCGGTATATACAATGTATGTAGAGATATTCATAATAATATTATTGTTGTGGTCTTGTTTGAAATGCTTTGCAATAATTTCTAATTTTATAATTCCTTCAGAAGTTGCATTCACTAATTAAGGAAAATGTTGATTTCTCATATTTCATTTAATTAATTAATTCTATAGATTGTCCCAAAGACTTCTCTATCATACAATACGGAAAAAAAAATAGTTGCTGGCACTCTGTTGACTAATGATATGAAGTATGATGATTTTTGTTTATTTTCAATTCTAGAATTTTATCTTTGTCAAGTGTCTCAAAAAACAAGAGAAATATTGTTATTATTATATTGTGTACAAGAGGTGCTACCAAACAATGTGAATGTATTAACAATATTTATCAGGTATGACAACAAATACACAATATGGTGTTGTGACAGTCATTGTTTTAGAATAATCTGTTTATATTGTTATTATTCAATCTTTTCTTTTTTTAATCAGTACTAGTCTCCTTTCTTTGTTAGCAATGTTGTGTTATGTATACTAGACAGTGATAGAGACTATTATCCTGAAAACATATTGAGCTCTTATACTAACATAACACAGATGACTATTACATTAAGTTTCTAATATCAACATTGTAATTGATGTTACATTTGTCATATTTATATTAGGATAATTGTCCATAATCCTGATCAAAATCAACAGTCTGCCAAAGTTTGCCATATAAGATGAAATGAATTTATCTCTAACTAGTACTGTTTTCTACTTATATAGTTTTCTGGTCATTCTTTGGTCCTGTGATGGCTGGATTTAATATGAGCTAATACACCTGTAGATATAACTGATAGACAACTTTGTCCTGCCAAGCTGATATATTATTTATTTGAAAGAAAGTCAAGTGAATGCTATTGTTTTCTTTAACTTATGATATAATGTTTCAATGTTTGTTGGTTGTAGGATTAACAATATGTACTTGTATTAAAGTGGATATAAGGAGTGATTGTAGCTAATGTACAGATTATTTGATGTTAAATTATCAGAATTATTTAAATCAGGAATTTATTGAAAAAATAAAGAGCTGTAGTTTGCCTTTGATATTTGGCTAATGATATCTTTTCTTTCTAATGAATTGACTCAAATTTCCCCCAGTCATTTCAAATTTAGCAGACACCACTGGATAAACATCACCAAACCAAGTTTCTCTTTTACCATCTTATATAAATACTACTAACTATATTGTCACTGTGTTTAAAAATTATTGAAAACATATAATGTCACTTTTATGTAGGAGAAAGTACAGGAAGTGTAGTATTTTGCCATGTACTAATAAACTGACATTGTTATTAAGCTGAGGTCTATAATATGGCAGTAAGAATATATAATGCATCTACATCTAAAATACAATCATCAAAGAACAGCATGTTAATTATAAACCATATTTACTGACATGACTAGCTACAGCAAATTTGCTATAATACTAGTTGTTTTAAATTTAGTTATTAAGGACGTGAACACTGACCATACACTTAATATGCACAAAACATGACTATCAATGTAAAATTTAAACCATAGTATTTGTAACAGATAGTAAACATCTAAAAATGGACACTCTTAGTTGGAGTTAAAAAATTTGTAACATACCGTAAAGATGTCCGTATAGTTAATTATACATTGTATATCTCTCATGCACAAACAAACTGAGCAATAGCATAAATAAAATCAAGTTATACTATGTGACAAATTAGACATACTACATAGGGTGTGGATATCTGATAACTCATATTATACAACCACATTAATAATACATATAATTTCCAATTATTTGGTATCATCCGTTTAAAATTAAGTATTGTTTCATGACTTATCACCTTTTGTGATACACTTCCAAAATACTTATTTTGTAGTGTTGAGTGTGTGAACTATTTAATTCAAATCATGAACTTATATCATTTTTTGCTACACATTATTAATAATTGTTTTATTAACAATTCATAGTCACTTATGTTATATACATTCCTACAATCTAAGAAAATAATTCTGATATATTCATATATTGTATTGAGGACAAATATATTTGTAACCACATTGTACTAGATCATTTACATCACTGTAACAATAATTATGTGAACATAAATATAATGTGACAAAAGAATATGATGAGTTTATAATTATATCTTGAAGTAATTGAGTGTAGACTATAAATGACTATAGTGACATTATATGCAGTTAATGATAGATATTGCAATAAGTACATATAATGCCATCTATGTTTAAAATGCAATTATCAAAGATTAAAATTGTGTTGGGAACTGTAGGGCTGTAGGGACCAATATCATCTAAACTTTATAGCTAACCTTATATTACAGAGCATGCTCACTACACTACAATATTTGTTGACTAAAGATAGTTTATGGTTATTATCTTATCATTCAATAATACTAATATTATTATTTGCACCACATGATTTGGTGTGTGTGTGGTGGGTGTGATTTTGTTGCCTCTCATAACATTTGTAAAAGGTAATAATACTCTTAGTTGAAGTTTAGATATTTGTAACATATACTTCAAAGATGTTGTTTAGATACTATATATCTCATGTAAAACAAACAAACTGAACAATAATATTTGAAAACAATGTTATGTTTATGTATCAAACTAAACATATCACTTCCAGTAGTGTGGGATATCTGATTATGATAACTCATATTATATAAACACATTAATAATTACATGCAATTTTCCCTTTTTTGGTATCATCTGTTCAAATTAACGTATATTGACTTTATGACTTGATATCTTTGTGATACACTTCCAAAATAATATATTTATATAATCTTATGTTGTAGTGTTGAGTGTGTGAACTATTTAACTCAGATCATGAACTTAAATTATTTTGGGCTAATTTGTTTATAATTGCAATTGTTTTATTAACTAATTCATAATCACTTTTGTACATGCATCCCTACAAACTGCATTGGTATATAATAACAAGATAATCACAATATATTATTTTGATTAATTACTACTATAGAATTGACTATCAACAAGTCACTTCTCAAAAATCGACATTTGTGTGATATGAAGGACTGTCCTATTATAGCCCTAATATTGACTAATCCTATATCTTGCAATGAATGAGAAGAAATTTATTAATTAATATACATTTCCTTTTCGCTACTTTGAATTCTATTACGAGGAGGAGTTTGTTCTTTACTTGATTCACGTGAGATACAAATTATAATTATTTAATCACTGACATTCGTAATCTAAACATTCGCTGTTCATCACAATACTGGGATTAACTACCAAGAGAAGCAGGAAAGGTATGAAAGATGTCCATGATAGTTATGTGTAATTTGATATTTAGTTATTAAGTTTTATTTAGATACTTTAATATATTAGTATTGACATACTTTACTATATATAGCTATTTTGTTTGCTATGAGACAGCAAAGATGAGGTAGATTTATCAAATGTCAAATTTGTCTTCACAACAAGTCAATATATCATTATGATTTAACAATGACTGTTATAATAACCAGCTTGTTTTAACTAACATTATTGCAGTATATACATAGAGGAAGCAAGTTATTACTCACATTATGTTACCATACAGTTTAAATATACCATTTATACATAATACAGGAACTGAGTATGAATTCAATATAAGATTTACACTTCACTAGAACTTTTATGTTCCAATTCATGACAGTAGTAGTATTTTATCTGTCAGTGAGGTTATAAGGTGATATCTTTATGGGCTTAGATACTATACTAACTATTACTATAATAGAGTGTAGATAGCTAATTATTATATTAATAATATTTTGAGTCTTCAGTTTAATTTGAATCCTTTGGAAACTTTTATTGACTACTCTAATATACATATACTATTATAATTACAGTCATACCTTTGTCTTTTAGTTTAATAATATAATCATACAATTGATGATACAATCCATAGATTTTGAGTCATTCTGATTGGTTAGTCCAAAATTAGCTCAAATACAAGGAATTGGATTAATGTCATTAGACAGTCCTTTCTAACAAAATTTATTGTAATTACTTTTAGCAGACATGATAGAATTAACTACTTAATGATACCATCATATGTTTATAAATATTTACTGATGAAATACAACATAAAACAAATAACTATCATAACAATAACTTTAGATCCTAAATACACAATAGAAATTAGTGGGTGTATCTTATGAGACTATACAATTGTTTTTCAAATCATATTCATATTCCTTAAAACAATGAAAATATGAATTCATTAATCATTATTTATACTTACAAAAAATTCCCCATTTTTTGATAAATCAACATATAAATAGCTAGATTTTACATATCAGATATATTGTATATATGTGATCTAAAGTTATTATTATGATAGTTGTTTGTAGGGTATGTTTATATCATATCAATAACTACTTAGAACACATTGATGGTGTCTTAAGTACTTTCATTCTACCATGTCTGCTAACAGTAAATAAAATATATTATACTGTCTCTTTTTTCCTATATAACAAACACCTTTTTTTGTCTGACTATTTAATTTTAGAGAAGATTGTTAAGTTTTCATAGTATAAAAATGACTTTTTTTTGCACTATGATGTGGTTTGTTAGCTGATAGCTATCATACTTAAATGTTACTATAGAGAGTAGGTCACACACAATACATTGAGGATTCCACTTTTGTTGGAATTTATAAATAAAAGTCCATTTTTAGAAATTACTCAAACAAAAGTTATAAATGCATGCTAAATAGTATTTTTTTTGTGCTATGAGTGTATCTAAAGTCATTTGTGGCTAAGCTATCATCTAAGGTTATTAATTATTAATAAGTAAAGTATGTCTTTTACACCATTGTCATTGTTTAATGTTAGAGTTCAAGATTTACTTTGTAGTTGTGATTAAACTTATGTTCAAATAAGTATCAGCAGAAGATTAATCAAAGCTGTAAATTTTATATTGAACATTTGCTGCTATATCCGTATTTTATATCTTATATATATTAAGCTACTTCAGTATGTCAATGAAATACATTTATAAACTAAGATATTTTTCTAGTATACATAAATGTCTTAGGTCACTAAAAATCTCACATAGGTTACTAATGTTATAGACCTTTTATATGATAGAATAAAAGTTATTATTTCTTTTATATCAGGGATTAGTGCATTTGACTATTTAATGTGTTAGAGTTAATAGATTTACGCTCCACAATATCGGGTTTTATTATATTTTGTGGATGTTATATAAATAAAATTTTGGGGACACAATAAATTACAAACCAAAAGAACACAAATTGTTTATTAATTCCTGATCAATTACTCAATAGCATGTTTTATAACATAACAGATTGTTATATAGGCTACAAATTGGTTATGGTATATCAAAACGACAGTACTGTTTTACTGGGCCAACTGGATTATATTACTAATGGGAAACTTTTAGGTCCAATCATTTATGGCTATGTTACTTATCTGACTACTAATCAACTTTATACTCATGATATCATCAGTCCAAATGGTAGAATGTTTTTACAATTGTTAATTCATTACTATATCATACATTTTTTTTGAACAATATTATTTTTGATGCACATCTAAATTAGTGTTGCAATTATCAATTATTGTGTTCACCCTTGTATTTAAGATATCACATGAGCATATCTGGACACTTTATGTTAGACTTAAACTCCTAGTCAGTAATACAAGAAAGATATGGTACTAAGGAGCTTAATCACATATCATGTTTGTTGTAACATAATCCCTTACCTGTTTGTCGTTACAACAAACCGCTTATAGTCTTACTTTTAGAGAATATTGGATGTATACATCGAATTCTTAATATGTTGCCTAATACATGGAGTACTGCAAATCCTGTGTGTATTCTAATATATTTACCAGTATATTATACTAAGTGTTCCTTGCGGACACTATGTATGGTTTGGTGTCTAAGAATATCCATTTCTATAGTTGAAGGTAGTCAGACCATTTGTGCTGGAACTTAATCAAATAAGTTTATAAAATCACTATATCTAAAATCATGTCTATAAAGTATTGACAGCTGCATATATAACAGCTTCACAAAAAATGATAGGTACTATCATCATAAAAGGTTCCCCCATTAATGATAGCTAAACAATGTATATATTGTTTTTATATACTACAGAGTACTAAAAGTCAACTCATTGACTCCTTGATGACATAGAAAAGCTCAACTGTTTTATCCATTTGTGCCGTAGTGTGTTTAATTCTCAAGCTAACTTGTGATTCACCTCAATATAAATCAGATATTTTTAGTAATTCTGACTTATTAAACAACAGTCAATGAAAAACGGTAAATTACAATTTGTTTTATATCATTATCATATGCTACGAGATTCGACCTATAGCTACAAACTACTAATAATCCAGACTGGCTTATACTGTATACCAACTAATGATAACTACTGGACATTATACATTATGTCATACTAATGTAACAGGAGATCTGTTTACCAGGCTATACTAATCAACATTATTGTGTTCTTAATAGATATAATGCTGATTGTACACCTTTATGTTAGATTATGATCTATAGTTAATCAAGGAAGTCAGATAGTACTATCAATGGTCGATATTGTTGTTGAACATGTCCTTCCAACTGTTGTAGTTCAAAGGGTAATTGCTCTTACTGTTAGCAATGGTGGATGTAATACTCGAATTTTATATGGACTAATCAAGGGAGTACTGCCACAATCCTGTGGTGTTCTATATTATTATTACAGTGATACTGTTAGTCCGGTCAAGGAGAGGTGTGCAGTGGTCTAACTAATCCATTCCAGTTACTCTAGCAGGTAGAAGGACCATTACTTATGTGAGTTTATATAAGAATGTTATAGAAAATAAAGTCTAACCAAATAATATAACAGCTCCAGGTGAATGTAGTAAATATAATCATAAAACTGTAATTGGTGAATTGAACAACTATATATGTTTTATGATGGCAAGGTGAGTGTAAAGTAATTGAGTCCTGATGCAACGGAAGTAAGACTCAAAATTGAATCCAACTGCATCTTATTCTCAAGCTAACTTGCAGTACTCAAGTATCGATCTTTTCGTTCTGAAAAACAGTCACATGCAAGTGGTAGCAATGTTATATAATTATCATTCTACGTAGAATGAGAGTGTGCTACAAAGTACTATCAGTCAACTGTTCTGGGGACTGTACAACTAATGATACTACTGGACAGTATATTGTGATATAATGGTAACAAGTCTGTATAGCAGGCATATACTAATAAAGTACACTGTTCTTGAGTAGGTTATATTTCATACATTAATCTGCCGCACTTGATTTTAAAACTATATTACTACAATTATAAATGTTCTGATAAAAACCGTGTACGAATTTTTAGACAAAGCGATTCAAAATGCAAAGAGGGTGTCTCAACTGGAGGCTATGTAGATCAACCGGACAATGTCAAGTATGTGGTTGGTCAGGAACTAACTGTAATGTCCAAAAACTGTACTAATGAGGGTCAAAATGGTATGTAATGTACCTAATTGAATTGGAGTCTGTTAATTCTGGATGGGTGGAGTGAAAACGTACTCAAACCAGTATGTCATCAGAAATGTATTCCAACTGGAGGACAATGGACAGACTCTGGATAATGACGAGATGTTGCGTAAATGGAACTGGGGACTCTGTGAGTTGAAAAGGTGATGATGTAATTATAACAAACAACTCCAATATAGTAAGCATATATAAAGTGCAGACCAAACAACTACTCATATACGACAGAATTAATCAGTTTTAAAAATGATGAATATCGCAACTAGGAATATGTATTTTAATAATGATTTAGTATGTAATATTAGTTACCTGGATCAATTTAGACACAATTTAAAGGATATAGTTGGATACAAGTAGTACAGCAATTAAAATAGCGTGCTTAGTATTTTATCTGGATTATATTGCTTATGTTAATTGTAATTATCATTTAATAGCAATAATTTGCAGAGAAGGTGGTTCATGCCAGTTGGAGGCTGATTGGATCAACCTGGACAATGTCAATTTAATATGGGTGGTTGGTGTTAACTGTAGGTGTTCTGAGTTGTCTAATGAGTGTCAAACAGGGAGCTTGTAATATGACCTAATAGCTGGTCGGTAATGTGGTTGGGGGGAGGAGTTTTATGCAACAGGTTATGCATCAGATTTGAATCCAACTGGAGGACAATGCTTACAGCACCGAGAAGGCTACAGTGTGTTAAGGGTGGTGGACTCTATTGTATGTTAAGGAGAGGTAGATTTCATAACTAAATGAGTGAATGTAAAAAAACTCGTGAATTTTTAGTTATTGATATAAAGACCACTCTCTTGATCATAGACTATGTTTGGAATTTAAAGTTTCAAGTGCACATTGTTTTAGGGATTGAAGGTTAGATACAAAATCCTCATCATTGCATCCGAAAGTTATGGATTTTGACTTCAATGACTATATTTCCACTACAACCTTAATCTCATATGGTGCAATGGTTTAGGTAAAGATGCCTATATGATTGCCAAAAATGCTGGATAATATCCTGGTAAGGACACATTAGAACCTTTAGTATATTGTAGGGTTTTCTACAATAGTACCAATGTCGTTGAGCATTTCACATTCACCGCAACATTATAGCATCAGCAATAAAAATGGAAAAATGTTCAATTTGTCTACAAACGCAGAATTAAAAAGACAGTATAGGTTTGTCTAAGTTCAGTTGTGACACAATTTATGTGCTTTTCTAGATAATGTTGGTGTGTGTCCTAAGAATGAAAATAGGTCTTGCAGTGTCAGCATTGAATAGATATGGTAATATGTACATACACGAATATTGTGCCATAAAGGTTGAGGTTGCTCACTAATCTCTCATTAGTTGTCTATTGAAATTTGACAAGAATATAGACTATTTTCCTGTTTCCTTCACCTTTAAAAGATTCACGATCATCATTCGTTGGTGCTGCCTAACACCTAATTTGATTTGAATTGTTAGTCTGGTGGTTCTACATTCAAATATATAACAATACGCCGATAATTTATATATAAGCAATCCTGTCCGCAAATATAGAAATCACACATACATCAACGCAGACCAACTATATCTATCAATAATATACTAAATAATGAGTTTATTTCTAAAGAATATATAGTAACAATTAAATCAAAACGTAAGCAATTAAAATTGGAACCTCGCTAACTATGACTTAGTAAATTAAAAATAAAGGTAAATAAATGAGTTTTGTTCTAATAAAATCTGTAGTTTGGAGATCTACCAATAACACTCTAATCCTGACATTGCACTTGAATATGTGAATTCTACATTTCTCTGGGCTGTGAACATTTACCTTTAACAAAATTTTGGATCAAGTAATTTTTAAAAATTTCTAGCAACAAGTAAATAAAGGAATGAGACCTAGTCAATTTTTAAAAGGACAAAAACAATATAAGTCGGTGTGGCAGGTTGTTATCCTCACTACATAATAGTATTGGCACACAGAGTGAGAGAAATCGTTAAAAAATGTGTCAGTTTAGGATATTGGTTGCATTCGGTCGACACCTCTGCTATAAAAGAAAGGAGTACACTTCCATGTTTTCCCTATTAGGATATTGTATTCTTGTAAGGACTAACTTTTGCTGTTCACTTGTTAAAATGTTTTATTATTATTTATTAGGTAATAATATAATTTATCATTAATAGAATAATATGACAAGAAGGTGTCATCCAGTGGGAGGTTGCTTGCAACCAGTCCCTGGACAGGGCACTGTCTTAGTGGTTGTTGGACTAACTGTAATGCTTGATCGTTCTCTGAAGGTCAAAAGGCCAATTGTATTTACTAATAAGCGTGTCTGTAATGATGGAGGGGAGTGGAGTGGAGCTGTACTCAACGATATGTCCCATCCATACGTTGTAATCCAACTGGATAGACTTGTACAGCACCTGATACATGTTGTCATGTTTTCTAAGTGGACTGGGTGGGACTCTGTCTGTTATGTTCTAATATGTCAGACAGGTACCATTAAGTACAATAGTTTGACCAAAGTTAAAATAGCATTCCACTATTTTATAACAAGATGGCATCGCCTGTTACATTTATCCTGTTTCATTTGATATGACTATATTTTTAATTGTTGTGAGTTTCTTTTTTATTTCAAGGAAAAGATTATATTAGGAGGAATGCAAAATGAATTATTGGGCAGCTGTATTTACTTCATTGATATTGCTGCTTGCTTTCGCATGGGCATAAGTTTTTAATTTAATGATCGCAGTTTCTGATAGTGTATGGCGGACATTGATTGGAATTATGGCCAAGACACTACGTTGGACAATGGTTTTACTAAATGTTATTGTACTAATGAGTTTGTTTATATATGATTTAAGCTAGGCTTCACTGTAAAACAAAAAGGTCAAACAACAAAAACAATTTGGACCTGAAAAGTGAGTATATTTAACTGGTTCTTGTTACAAAATGTAGAATCCATCAGTTTTTAAATAAGATATAGCAGTTTAAATTATGTGTAATATTAATGAACAAATTCTTTTGGGATATTATGTTACCTGGAGTCCCAATTAAGGTGTATACAATATGAATACTTTTAAAAGCTTATATGTGTATTATAATAATGATATAAGTATACCACATTATATATACATAGGGTGAACTACCACTGAAACTACATAAAAAGCAGGAAAAAAACATTTGTGAAAGTATACTGCATAAGACAGTAGTTTGTTTGAAGTCAATAGTACTACAGTACTCCTAAAATTGGTTCTACTACATGTTCACTTTGAACGATAAAAATGTTGTATCATATAACTAGTTTATTATATAAGACAATAAAATATTGTGAAATTTTCTTTC
Organism: Gigantopelta aegis; assembly: GCF_016097555.1. Lineage (NCBI taxonomy): Eukaryota > Metazoa > Mollusca > Gastropoda > Neomphalida > Peltospiridae > Gigantopelta > Gigantopelta aegis. The sequence goes on from NW_024533182.1 coordinate 125,809, forward strand.
TACAGAAGTCATATGCCAGTGATTGAGAAATTTCAAAGAAGGCTTACAGTCTGGACATTTGCAAGCACGTTTTTAATATATGACTAATTATACAGATAGTATAGACAGCTGTTTTGGTTAGTATTTTCAACAAGATAGAACACATCCACTAATTTCATCATTGCAAATTAGACTAGTTCCACATAATATCATAATAATTTTTAAGGTGTTTTTAGACGTTGTTTTTTAGTAAAAATAAATTAAAAATGTAGGGGGGGAATGTGGCATACTTGATACTGCACTGATTACTGCAGTATGTGTATTTGTTAGAATATTTCAATTTCAAAATTATAATCCTTCAAATGATTTATTGATTATATAGCCCATTAATTGATTTACATCTCAAAAAACTTAACTATGAACTCCAAATGCACTTTTTCATTTTCAAAGTCATTCCTCCATTTTGATCTCTCCATTTACCAACTAATCACTTCCTTTACACCTTGCCGAGTTCTATATATATACTAAATGCTATAATAAAAACTGTTTTGGCAATAGATAATGTTCTAACATATCGACTTCAATTATACGAGCAACTAGCAAAATCAAATTTATATCAGTTATAGGTACACACTAAATGTAAAGTTTACATTTAATTGTACTAAGATAGTTATATTAATAGTGTTTCAGTAACATTGATCTACTAATAGGCATTGTTATTAGACAAAAAGAGTTGCCAAACCTAACTCTACAACATTACCTTTTAATTCAGATATGTGGCCCTGTGTGGAGGTATAATAGTGGAAATGATGAATCTAAATTTACGAAAGCAGAAAATCAGCAGCAGAGGCAGTATAGTGAAGGGCATTGGGTTGTTTTATGTAAACTCCATTTGGGTGAACAGGCATATGAAGAAGATGCAGCCACTCTATATATATGTTCCCAATTATAGAGAGGTACATCCATCCTGAAAGCATCATTTACAATGGTGAGTGGAGGGCCCTATTGCGGAAAACAGGATATAATTGAGAAAAACTACACCTATGTCACGCTTGCTGGGTTACCACCCTGTGGTAATTTCGGGGTTGATCCTGGTACTAGACCAAAGGCTGGGGGGGTGGGTGGCGGGTGAGATGATAGCTTCAAGGGGGAGATAAGCGGGCCGGCAAAGAGAAGTGTTAGAAGATGGAGGTAATACAGCAAGTCACACATTCACTTCTAACCCTGAAATACTGACAATCAGTGCAAAATTTTGGAAAATTGTCAGCACACATACCTCTGATATGAAATAGACAGACATCATAACAACAACACACAATAATATACATAATAAGAGAGAGAAATAGCAGAGCTTAGATACTGATCAATAAAAAGACAAATAGAGTAGAACAAAATAAAGATCGATAAAAACAAAAGAATTGTGATTTTTTAATTCCCCTCTCTGTTCCCTCCAGACCCATCCACAACCAACAAGGTAGATTGGAACATGTTACTTTTTAAAGCATCACATTTACCCTTAGAAGAAGGAACCATAAGGATTTAGTATTTTCCTATTTTCTGCCCATACAACCTCCATCATAATTCTTTGATAACAGCTGGTCAATTTTTCTTCTCCATTATTAATGTCATGATCATATAGTCCAAGTAGCTTGTTAACTACGTGAAGTAACAAAATTATATCATATTATCTACAACCCCATTTTTTTATGGGCCCCCATACCAACCCACAATGCCTAAGACTTATATATATAATGTACAAACACATATATAGTGTATGTATATTGTCTGTAATAGAATTATTACTTTTTGTTATTTTTGTACTTTATATTTTGAACTATGAAATCATCTTAATTTAAACAAATTCTACTAACTATTACACAAAGTGAGATGCCCACCTATTGTTACTGTTGCTTTCCCAATACTCGTGTCCACTGTATCTTCGTACTTGGCCCCACATGTTTATGAACCGTCTGTATTCTAAGGGTCTATAACCTTTTCTGTAACGGTTTGTTGTGTGTAGGAATGATTAAGATCAAGAATAATGTTAGAGTCATTACATGTTCCTATTCTCCATTCATCCCTTGTTTGTCTCTCTATTGCATTTCATCTTTCATCATTCCCATCATGCCAACCTTATAAAGCAGAATCATCACTTTTCTGTAGCATCTTTCAAACCAATTCTTTGCTAGAAGTAAAATAGCAACTCCAAACTACAAAGTAGAATGTTTCATCTTCATATGAATGCAATTGAAGTGAAGGATAATGTAAAACTGTATGCCAAAAGTATTTTATTATATTGTTGAGCTCAGGAATAAAATCAAAACTATATGAGAAGATTATCCCACTGTATATTGTCTTGATCATGGTAGTAGATTTAGGTTTAATGTATACACAGAGAAACATCATAGCTATGGTGTACCAATCTTTTATATGGTATCCTGACATATTGTCGGGTACAATCAATCCCTGTAAATCGTATTGCAGAGATTCATTTTGTTAAGAATTAAATAGGTTAGTAATGCAAATGATTTACCTCATCAAAGAGAAGAACTATCCAATGTGTTGTCTAGGAATGTGGAGTTCTGTTTTATTAAATTAAAAATGGTTTAGTAACTGAAAATGATTGGCCCTGTTTTAAAAAGTAAGAACCTTGTCAGATGCTGCCATCGTTGCAGTTTTTGACCAATAATTTTTATTGAACTGCTTAAAGTCAAGAATCACACTAAAAGAACAAAAACCTTTGTAAATCAAGAGAGACAAGAAAAAAAGGTGACCTTAAAACCTCAAAACTCTCAACCAAGCTACCTTATTACAGACAGAATAATTCACACATACAGCTGGTACTTATTTGTTCACAACTGGCTAATTACATACAAGTAGAGTTATTTAACAACAAAGCATATTCTTTTTTGATGTAACTTTATGAGGTGACCCACATGCAGACGTGGTGATGATTCTCGACAATTTGAACAATAATGTCTAAAACTTTCAATATTATGTATCAATTCATGGATGCTTAAGTTTATTTGTGATTATTAATGCAACAACTAATCAGGATTGACAAAATATTTTACTTTGATAACAGCATACAATAATGACTTACCAACAACCAGCAATCCTGTTCATATGAGGTAGAATTCCATATATAGAGATGGAACATTGTTCTTTTTTCTTTTTTCTTTATTAACTTAACCTACTATCTATTTACCTCCAGACTATAGTTTGCATTTTGAGGAGGTGATCTCAGGAATTTCAAGTCCCATCTGTCATTCTCCCATCTCTCACAATACCATCTCCTCCAAATGTTAACCCCACTATTGTAACCCAACTATCAAGAAAGTCAGTTTTATTATAAAAGAAGAAGTAGTTTGTTACATTACAATAGTATTTATTAATAATTCAAAATCCAATTTTATACAATATCCCAGCTATAATTTTTTTACTGTTTTTAGCTGAGTTTGAGGTGTGATTGTTATCTTTTTGTCGTCTTTACAATGACATACTCTGTTATGTTCGTGGTCCTGGGCACAATCAATCTGAACATCTCCCAACATTTTTACCATCCTTTCCCTTTCTGATTGTCAATATCTATATCCTTCAATATCTATATCTTCCAAATTTGTGTGTATGCAAGCATAAACTGAGTAGACATTGCTAAACTGCATAAACTGGTTGCTTTTTATAATATGCTGAACTTCTGACTTGATAAACTTACTTTGTGCTATTAATATTGTATTCTAAAATGCATCAAAGTCCATAATGCTATAATACTAAAGTGAAGTTTATCGGGGCTGCCATTTTATCAAGTACTAGATGTCCATATCAAGTTATCTAAAGCTAATTCTAAATTACAGTAATGATAATTGGCAGTTTGGAGTTGACACTTTGATAAGTTGAACATTTTAAGATATGATCTTTTTTACGTGTTGACATTTTGGAAGTAACTGTTGAAGATTACTTTTAATATTATGATTTTCAGTGTCATATCCACTTTCAATAGTCTTATTTTGAGTAAAGAAAAGTAGTGATTTTACAAAGTTTAAAAGGTAGCTTCTCCTGGTTCCTGTCTCAAAGACTTTTGTTCAAAGTGCCTCTCTGAGCTGAAATAATCATTTCATACTATTTAGGGTTTATTATGTTTATTTTATATTTTACTTAGTTTATGTATACTGATTTAACACTCCTATATAAAACACTGAAACTAGATTTTTATGCTTTCATAGACAAACGTTCCCATAATAATAACCATGACAGCTTCTTCTTTGATAGTAAATAAACAATTAGGTTTCATATTATAATAATCAATTTACTTCATTGTTATTGTAAATAAACTTTACATGACCTAACAATAACAATGCATTGATTAAAAAAATCTTCTTTATTCAAACAAAGAATTTTGCTTCACAATAAATGGCTTTGAAAAATGGCCACTTAGCAGTGCTACCTTATCTCTGTGTTCCAGTAGTTTTTGTTATGGAGATAGGAATCATACATATAATGTTAACATCCTCCTCAGGATTTAGAGAAGTATCTGTGTGATCATGACACAACATGTGGTCGTCTCAATATGTTTGTTGTTTTGGTTGAGCCGTTCTGTCCCAAAATTCACCATTTCATCTGGTAACTTTTGTCAAGTGACCATTGGCCATAATAGTAAAAGTTGAAATATGCAGTGATTCTCCAACAGAGTCAGCTACAATAACTTCGTGCTCACCATGTCTCAATTCTCTGTCTCAGCCCAGAAGAGGTCTTGTTTTTCTTAAACTCTACAGTCATTTTAACGATTGGGATTGTAAGCGATTGTGGTACGTTATCTTACTACCATACAAGATACTGCGGATCACTGGACGACACTCAACAGTTCCTTCTCTTATTTCACTGTCCATTGTCATGCTGCTGCATTAGTCTTCATTTCATTGGCTGTTAATATGGACGCAAGTGTACATCTAAAACTCATATGGGTTTGGCTTTTTATGATTGGTGTACAATCTATATAACCTACGATTGGATGACAAGGTTGTATGTCGAATTCATCTTTAAGTTTCGAAGCATACACCATAACAAACAGAGTATTGGAAGTGGCCTTTCTTTCTTTCATCATACCTAACACAGTGTCAATCTCTATTGCTATCTTTAACTACAGATCAAATATATAATTTTCTCAAATAACATTGAGTAACAATATCATCTCTTGTCTTACAGACACCTACTTTTAGTAAATATTCATCATTTGATGGTCTACATCCAATGTCAATGCGCTGAACTAACACTACTTTTACACACAACTAGAATAATTCAAATAAGAAAAGCTTATGTGCATGTGATATCATTATCATTTTTGTATCATCCACAACAATGTCTCAACTGGTGGATATATTTTATATTGACATTAATATAAATGCATTATGTTCAGTTTGTTTAGTTCAAAGCACTGTCAAGCTGTCCTTGGGTCCACTATGACAACAATCAAGTAAACATCTTTAATATATAAATGCTAATATAGAATTTGTCAAATCATTTTTACTAAATCTTGCTCGCATCACTATACTGGGTCATGCCAAAGAACATCAGAAAAAATAAAAGATTCTTAATAATTGATATGTATTGTGTACATATGCATTATTATGTGCTAGCTTATACTTTCATTAATTACTTAGATTAGTTATGTTAACCTCATAACTAAGGCCTCAACCTATAATATCATCAACAATTAAAATTACATATATATTTACTCCAAACATGTGATATCAAAGAACTGTTTATTTATATTAATTGTTTCACTAGTAATGGTTAGTGGTATAATGACAAATGTTACTTAATTCATAATAGAGGACAATTAAAAGACATAACTTTCTGGTTTTAAATGTAACCTCACAACTTTAATCACCATATAGTACTTATCAACACTATTCATGGTCTGCTACAATCTAAACATTACTGTTTTTATCCTTTTTAGTATACAATTGATATTGAACTAACCATAATTATCAGAACTATTTTAACATGTTTATTATGATGACTGTGTTTTGCTTCAATGTTTCTCCTCCCTTTTTTTAATGTAACTTATTATAATTAATAACCATATAATAGTCCACTGTGGTTTAATTGTATTTATTGGATGCTTTGATAGTCCTAACACATGTACAGCAAATGTTAATATTTTATGTAATAGGTTTTGGATTTAAAGTTTGTAGTCAGATACATATGCGGAGAGGCCTATTTTTTGACTAACTTAATTATAATACCAGGTAAGTATTGGTACGCATTCAAGTCATAGTGTTGTTGTACATTCTTGAGTTTAGTTCACCTTTTAACAACCTCAGAATCAACAACAGTGGGATTAACCACAATTCCTTAATATGGCTAATCAAGGAGTATTCACGTCCTGTGTGTATTCTAATCTTAACACAGTGAACTGTTATTTTGTCTGGCAATTTGCAAGTGGTCTACTACTTCATTCAAGTTACTAAACAGAACCATTACTTAATGTGAGTTTTATAAAGTTAACATTACTCAAAACACCAAAATAATACATTGATAGTGTTATAGTATCTGATAGGTAACTTCAATTTTAAAGCTGATTTTATTATTTTCTAGCGAATTAGTCGGTATATATTCTACAACTAGTTTATTGTTGAATTGATATACCTAAGTCGAACATACCATTACATTAATTAAATATTAAACAGTCCTACTAATTAAACGTCAACATTAAAGTCTTTGATGATAATTGAATAATCTGAACTTTTAATCCAAGTCACATATTAACAGATCAAGCTAACCTGCAGTTAACCCCAATTACTGTTACTTTTAGTTCGACACACTCAAGAAAGTGATAGCAAATGTTATATCATTATCATATGCACTAAATAATGTCCACAAACTCACTGATAATACGAACATTCATAACTCTATTCATGTATGGCTACTTATGTACTGTTTTCTTCTTGCAATTCTAATTGCGATGCTGTGTCATTTGAATTAGCCTGCTTAATAATAATTTGACATTTCCATATCTTCCACCCGACTTCCCCATTGTTAATATGACTTATCTGAGAAACCATCCTATATTCTTTAAAGAAATTTTTTCAGGTCACCTGTTAGGGCTTTAAATATTTATATGAAAATCAAGGACTAACATGATGTAATGTTCATTATATTCCGTAGACCAGTATAAATACATGTAGCCGAAGTGCTGAACAGGACTTTGTGTCCTTTACTTTGAAGGTATCATCTCTTCAATAACAGAAACTGAACAAATAAGCACTTTAAACCATTTCTCAATACAAGAAGCCAAAATTACTGTCACAATCCCTAATTCCCTGATACCTTCTTTAAACCTATTAATGAAACCAAAATAATTTCCAACAATAAAACAAACTTAATGTACATCTAAAAGTGCTCTGCTTAATATTTAGCTTAAAGTATTAGCTATCAATAACCTACTATTTATAAGTAAAATACTCCTTTTATAAATAGAATTAAACAAATTCATTCTTGTAAGCAGTATTAGAATTTTCTTTTTATGACTATGAAGACACTGGTGATCTTAGATTGCTTTGCCCTTCAATTAAGTAGCTATTATTCGTAATTTACATACCGTATATACATGATGTACAATATTTCAAATATTATTATGTTGTGGCTTGTTTGATGCTTGCAATAATTTTCTTTTCATAATTCCTTCAGAGTTGTATTCACTAATGTAAGTAAGAATTGTTGATTTCTACTATTTCCTTAATTAATTAATTCTATAGATGTCTCAAAGAATCTCTTAGTACAATATTGGAAAGAATAGTTCTTGCACTCTGTGACTAATGATTAGGTATGATTGAGTGGTTGTTTATTTCATATTCTAGAATTTTCTTCAAACTTTCAAAATAAATTCTACTTTTAATTTTATATTTACTAAAAGTTATACTATAAATACTTTTCGTTTTAATTAAATAAAACGTCATTAATTTATAGTAATATGATAGAGAAGGCCTTTTTCTTCTTTAGTTCTGCTATCATAAAATGAAAAAAATTCTCAAGTTAATATATGGATGTAATCATTGCAATGTTAAATATTAACTTCATTTAAAAAATAATTAAGAATGTGTATCATTCTTTTTATGTAGTGAGAGACATACTATATACTAACACCTTTTTAAAGATATTGATAATAACTATTTTATAACTTATATATGCATTGTGATATTTTATAATGACAAGTCAGAATTAATAAATTTATAAAATAGCGTACATTAAAATAATACTTTATAGAATATATCCTTGTAACATAACTTGATAAATGATTTCATTAACAACAAGTATTTGTATACCTACAGGTAGATATCTTGATATTTAGTGTTAATGTTACTTTAAGAATGATAGGATCATGTTATTGAATAGCTATATGTAGTGAATGAGGATAGATATGATGTCATAGTTTTCACTTATAAACAATATGATATATTCACAGTTCTGTTTATGACTACATTGTACTAGATCATGTATATCAATGTAATAATTATGTGAACATAAATATAATGTGACAAAAGAATATGATGAGTTATAATTATATCTTGAAGTAAATTGAATGTGGATTTATAAATGACTATAGTGATATTATATGGCAGTTAATGATAGATATTGCAATAAGTACATATAATGCATCTATGTTCAAAATGCAATTATCAAAGATAAGTGGTGTTAGAAACTGTAGGGGCTGTAGGACCAATATCCTCTACATTTTTAGGCTAATCTTACCGAGCATGCTCATTGCACTACACATGTGCTGACTAAAGTGTCATTATGATTATTATTCATTAATACTAATATTATTATTTGCACCCACACAATTTGGTGTGTGACTGTGGTTGTGCTTTAGTTGGCCTCTCATAGCATTTGTAACAGATATTAAGCTCTAATGGGGGGGGGGGGGGGGGGCGGGGGGGGGGGGGGGGGGGGGGGGGGGGGGGTTGTTCCCAGAATGTCTAATACCAGAATGTCTAATCTCAGAATATCTAAACTAAAAATGTCTAATCCAAATCCCCAAAATGTCTAAAAGTATCATTGTAACTGTTAGTGCATATAATTTATCAAAGGATATTCAGTAAAGGGGTTAAAGCATAAACATCTCAATCACATATACCTTTGATCATTTACTTTGTACAATGAATGGGTACAAAACAAATAAAATGAGAGAAGTGACTCAGTTTTGATATATTGCCCAAATTTAGTTATTTAAGTCACACAAAAAGGACACTATCAGGCAGTTGGAAGGAGGTGATATTGTATTTTTAAGGTATTCTGGGATTAGACATTTTAGTTAGATATTCTGGGTTTAGACTTCTGGGATTAGATTTTAGACATTCTGAGATACATTCCTAATAATGTATACTCTTAGTTGAAGTTTAGATATTTGTAACATATACTGTAAACATGTTATTTATACACTATACCTCTCATGCACAACAAACAATAACATTAAAAAAAACAAGTTATGTTAAGTGTCAAACTAAACATATCACCTACAGTAGCGTAGGATATCTGATTATGATAACTCATGTTATACAAACACATTAATAATTACATGTAATTTGTCCTTTTTTGGTATCATCTGTTAAAATTAGAGTATTGAATTTGTGACTTGATATCTTTTGTAATACACTTCCAAATAATTATACTAAATTTTATAATCTTATGTTGTAATGTTGAGTGTGTGAACTATTAATTCAGATCATGAGCTTTATCATATGTACTCATTGTTAATGATTGCAATTGTTTTATAAACTAATTCATAATCACTTTTGTTACATGCATGTCTATAAGCTACTTGGAAATATATAACAAGATAATAACAATATATTGTTTTGATTAATTACTACTATAGAATTGACTATCAACAAATGACTTTTCAAAATTGACACTTGTGTGATATGAAGGACTGTCCCATTATAGTCCTCATATTGACTAATCTTAAATGAATAAGAAGACTGTATTAATTTATATGCATTTCTTTTTGCTACTTTGAATTCTATTGTATTAATGAGGGGAAGTTTTGTTCTTTAATTGTTTCACAGTGAGAAAAAAATTTATAATTATTAGTTACTGTCAGTCGAAATCTCGCTGTTAGTCACAATATTGGATTAACTACATAAAGAAGCAGGAAAGGTATGAAATATGTCCATAATAATTATGTGTATTTTGATAATTTAGTTATTAAGTTTATTTAAATTAGTATTGTTTTAGTTTGACTATAACTAAAACTAAAATACTTTTAGTAGGAGTTTTTTGATTTTAGTTAACTAACTATAACTAACTAAAATGAATCTTAACTTCTCAAAACTAACTACAACCATAGATAGTATAGACTACGTAACCGGGATTGGAAACGCCCACGCACTTCCGGTACACTCCTTGTCCATCTCAACCTACAAGCATAAAAATGCGCGTAAACTATGGCTTACTCTGCTCCTGTTCCTTCTGAAATGAGTATGTAGAATTTTGGAAATTTTTACTTTAATGAAGTGTTACTTTATATTAAATATTTTAATAAAATATTAAGTATTATAATAATAATAATATTATTTACATTATAATTTACTGATAATGTTAGGTAACAGTCACAGTAATACAGAAGTCTTTTTGCAAGTACTACAAGGCGCTCGTTTTCAGATGAAGGTTTCAAAATTGATACACCATTGCTACACAAGCGTTACATAGTGCAACCCTACGTTTTAAATGGTGCTCTAGGCCTGAAAACACGGAGATTGTATCAACTTTTGCAACTAGCTTAATAAATGATGCTGTCATCTGCTCTTGAACAAGATAATTGTAAGAATATGCAACAAAAGGGAGAGAGTGTGGGGAAGATTCATGACATCAGACATCAGAGCACTTTAAGTCTACATGGTGTAGTTTCATTCAAGCATCGATTGGGTTGCTCAAGCAATCCCATTTTGTATCAATACATTACTGATCAAATATTTCGTGGGATAATTATCCAGGTCACCGGTGCTAGTTCCATCAACAAGTTGTCATTATGACCATCAATTATATCTAACATATGAAGAGAAAAATGCATTAAGATACGTAGGTGGTTATGTTTTGTAAAAAACTTCAAAAAATCATCTATTAATATACCCACACATTTTTCCCACTCCTCAAGGTTATAGTTAATCTGCAGCTCGAAGTAAATCATTGTCAACTTCATTTGAAAACCTGCAGGATCTTTTGATGTAATGAGTATAATCTCTTAATGTGCGTTTGTGAAGGGAGCCTTAATATTCCAGATGTCCCCTAAAAGTTTCATATGCTCCGCTTGACATATGGTGTAAGTAAAGACACATTTAATGATTAGTTGGTTGCCACCTCATTTGACTTGTGGTCTGAATAGGATGCTGCTTTTGTTGTTGTTCCCAAAATATTCTTTGAAAGGGTCCTTTGCATGAGTATCCTGTATTTGTTTGCTATAACTGGACATTACATTAACTAAATCATTGTGATTAACTACATCAAGTTCGACTCCTTATAAACAAGAGACTGCTTAATCATCATAAAACGAGTCAATTGAGCTTTGATGGTACGGACAGTATTGTGCAATATTGTGTAATCTTTGCTTTAATTGATTGGTAATAGTATCTAAATTTGCATGACTTTTGGATGTTACATGATTAAATAGGGGGTGACTATGTCGATAAATGGTTTTTCGTAAAAACGTCACGATATTTGGTACAGTAGTTTACATCGGTTTACAGAACGATCAATTAGTAATTCACAATTCTGTGACGTACTGTGCTTATTTCTAATGTAGGGGAATCAAGTACATAGGCATCTAAAAACACATCATTTACGTAGAATTATTTTACAGACAGTACTCACCTGATAAAGTTTGCACATCACACAAGGTAACTTCTGAATTGCCAAAACAAAATGACTGGTATCTACTGCATCGATGAACTGACGCTAAAACCTCAGATAAAGACTTTATTTGTGCAGGGATATGATTTAGAAGTGAACATTTGATAGGGGTGTTATGTAAAGTGAGCTTCCATGTTACCACCATTATAGATTGTGAGTGATATAAAGATGGTGCGTTCAGCATTGAAAAGTTTCCGGAAAAATTGATAGTGTTTGATATGTCATCATCAATGTCTAGCATGCTATATATACATTAGGTGAATAAATGGTGTGATAACATGGCTATGGCTCAAAGAACCTTTAGGTAAAATACCAGGAATGGAATCTCCTCTTAGCACAGAAATGAAGGAAAATGACATGAATATTAATTGACTTGGGCAAAGAGATACAATTAAAGACCTGGGTAGTGCCTGTGATTTCTATCAGTACAGTCCTGACTTTTCTCATACCCATCTGAAAAGGGAAATTACTTATTAATAACGATTTAAGGCGACTATACTTAATTTTTTGCACTGAATATATAGCGTAATTTTGTATCTTGTATAACTGATATGAGGATTGCCCAAAGTAAAAATAACAAGCTAAACCAACACAGAAATCTTTCATCTTTAAATGACAAGCTGTATTTATGTCCAAATAACTTAAAAGAATGAAGCTTATAGTCCCCAAAGTGGACCTCTATCTATGTTGGGTTTTAGTGTTTTCCATAAAAAGCTAGCCGACTTTACTAACATAGAAAACATCCTAAAAAAAACCCTTTGGTTCTTATTTGGTTCTAAATAATGAGTCCTAAATCTTTTATTAGTAACCACTTGCTATAAGAAGAAAGAGCGCAAAAGTATTCTTTAGTGCCATTTTCAAATCGTAAAATAAGGTAATTTAAAAATGAATCTCTGTATTATGGTGACTATTTTTAATAATAGAATAAGTAAGAAAAAATATATCGACACTAATTTTTATCTAACTAAAAATCACCTTAAATGTCTCCTTTATAGAGTAACCAATTAGAGTAACGAGTGCTGTCTAGGTCCAATGTAAGGAATAAAAATTAATTGATGTTTTTTGGACACGAAGTGCGTTTCAAATGTTCATTCAGTTCTATGTGGATCACGTGATCCTTTTCCAATCCCGGTTTACGCGTAGTCTATACTATCATGCTACAAGCTAACTAAAACTGTTTTGTAGGATTTTCAATTAACTAACCTATAACTAACTAAAATATTTCCAGCGACTAAGCTAACATAAAATCTAAAACTAACTCATTTTCTAAGACCTTAAAAGTGTTTAATTGTTATGCACATTTTCTTTGGAAGTTAATGATGCAACCACAATCACCCCTTATTAGGAGAGGTAAAATTACGAGAAACAAAACTTATTGAAGTAGTAGCAATTGAGTGAAGAGTAATATCAGGCAAAAAATAAGTTTAGCCCATGTCCGTTTGTTTTCAGTTGTGACATCTTGGACTAAAAAAAGAATGACCATAGTCTTTTAGTTTAAGGTATTTTCAGTGCATTTTTTTGCCAATGAATTCGGGATAAAAAGCTACCTTAACTGTAAATACATATTTTATTAATATCAACATAGCCGAAAATCTCTTAACTATTTTTAGTGACATAATCGAGAATGGGGTATTCCAAAAGAACTCATTGGGCAAATTTTTGACTGATAACGGAATTAACATGCTTAAAACAGCATTACAACCTTTTGGCCGAAGATATTTTTGTAATCCCGGCGTCCTTCATACACCTGTTGAACATGTATTTTGCAAAGGAAGGATTTGTGTGGCAAGGTAAAAGAAATCGACTTAGGGGATCAAGTTTTGTGTTTCTTAAAACGAATAAACAATAATTTCCCAATATATACCTTCTGAACTGTACAATTATTATTACTTAACCTTAAATAGATTAAGTAGAAAAGCTAATAAAAACTAAACTATAAGCCGATAAAATATAAATACTAAATTGCTGTAATTTTATACTTTAAATACAAAAACTATTATAACTAACTAAAATATTTTACAGAGACTAAAAACTAACTATAAATAAACTAAAAATAAATTTTAATAACTAAACACCACACTAATTTTAAATACTTTAATCATATAAGTATTGGACTACATTATATCTGAATAGTTGTTTGCTAATAGGCGACAAGCTAAGGTAGATTTATAAAATGCCAAACTTTGTCCTTCACAACACGTCAATATATCATTTAATGATATAACAATGACTCTTATAATCCTAGGCTTGTTTTTGGCTAACTTTATTGTATATGTATATATAAATAGAATAGAGGAGAGAGAGAGAAGGATGTATTTTATCAACATATGCATTGAAATGTTACCATACCATTTGAAATTATTAGTGTTATAACATTAATTAATAAAGGAAGTATGATTATGAAGAAATTTTCCACTTACTGTACTCACCTACTACAATAATGGAGTGGATAGTTTTCATTATCCTATAATTTGAGTCCCCTTGGGAATTTTATTGACATAACTCATTCAGTTATAGATTATCCAAATTCAATTTTTTGGGGAGTCCAAGAAATTTTTAGCCAAATTGTGTATTCTGTGTTTCACACACTCACGCCCTTATGCAGCAGAAGGGTCTGTAATACTTTAGTCCAATTTCATGCATTTGGTGATATCCTGAGACCTCACTTATGGCAAGATGTCAAGCCCTAGTCAAAGATTTTATCTCCAGAAAATGCAAGTAGTACTATTTTAGACTTGTGATAAGCTGTCAAGCACTACTCTCAATATACCTGTACTATTGTATATATAGTTATATCTTTGTACTGCTGATTTTTTAACAATAATAAATCATGGGAGTTAAGGATATCACAAATTTATGGACATTCGGATTGGTTATTCCAAAACTTATGCTTAATGTCACAGGAATTGGACTACTGTCATTAGAGCCTCTTCTAACAATTTATTGTATTACTATTAGGCAAGTGACAGGAATCAGATTAACTTACTTAATACAAACATCAATATGTTTATAACAGAGTTACTATTATCATACAACATAAACATTTAACTATCATAATAATAGCTTAGAATCCTAAATACACAATAGAATTTAGTGGTGTGATCTTTATGAGACTATCACAGATTGTGTTTCAACCTCATATTCGTATCCTTAACCAGAAGAAAATATGATTATTAATTTAATTAAAATTTATACTTATAAAAATTCCCAAATTTATAATTAAATCAACATTAAGTAGGGTACTATTTATACTATCATCATATTATCTATAATAAGATCTAAAGTTATTATTACGATGGTGAGTTTGTGTCTGGTTATCATCAAAACTACTTAGACACATTAATGATTCATTAAGTACTTCATCCATCAGGTCTTTTAACAGTAATACACTGTATTAGACTGTCTCTTTTTTTCCTAGATACAAACACCTTTTTTGTCTGACTATTTAATTTTAATTTATTTTTAACTTGCAGAACAGTTTAGGTCCAATCATATATGGCTAATACATCTATACTGGATTCTTCCTACTCCTATCATCAATATGTAAATTATAGTTTATAATTTAATACCTTACATTACGCAACACAGTATTTTATGTCACAGTTAAAGTAAGCTTTTATCAATCTTTCATAATATGTTTCAATATTCTTTTCCATTCTATGTTCATTATATAGATATCATCATGCTGATTGGGACCACTTTAATGTTAGACTTAACTCCTATAGTAATACAAGAAAGTATACTGGTACTACCAATGTCGATATTGTTGGTTGTGCGTGTCCCTTCCAACCTGTTGCCTTTTCAAATGTTAATAGCCTTACTGTAACAAGGGTGGATGTAATACTAGAATTCTTGTAATGTGCTAATCAAGGGAGTACTAGCACAATCCCTGTTTATATTCTAATATTATTAACAGTGAATACTGTTAATTTTGGTCTGGTAAATGTTGCAGGTTGGGCTGACTAATCCAGTTCCAGTTACGTGTAGCAGGACCATTCACTTTAAGTAGTTTAAAAATGAAAATATATGAAAATCATGTCTACAAACATTAACAGTATTCACTAATGATTAGTAACTATAATCATAACAGGTATTTGTTGAATAGAAAATTTGTATATCTTGTTTTTATGTTTACTACAGACAAATTTAAACGTCAACATTGGAACGTCATTCGATGACAATGGAAGCAAGCTCAACTGTTAATCCAACTCGTATTCTTAATTCTCAAGCTAATTGCCGTCACCTCCAAGTATCTGATACTTTTATTCTCACCAACAGTCATGAAGGTGGTAGCAATTATATCTTATCCATATGCTCCTAGCTAATAGAGTGTGTCTACAAACTACTATCAGTCAGACTGTTTTCTGTATAACTGTATACCAACTAATGATACATACTGGACATTATACTTGTGATACTAATGGTACAAGGAATCTGTTTTACCAGGCTATACTAATACAAGTAACACCTGTCTTGATGGTATGTTTTAATCTTCAATATCATTAATCTGCACTTGATTATAAGAAACTAATTACTACACTTATACTATATTTATTGATAAATTTTTTACCGTTAATTTTTGCAGACAAGCGTAAAATGCAAAGAAGGTTGTCATCCAGTTGGACTCATGAGAATTGTGATCAACCGTGGACAATGTCAATGTAATACTGGTTGGTCTGGTACTACTGTAATGTTCCTTGACTGTCCTAAGAGTGTCAAATTGTGCGTGTAATGTACCTAATACTGTGATCTGTAATAGATGATGATGGAGTGGGAAGTTAATGTACTAACCAGTAATGTCATCAGAAATGTAATCCAACTGGAGGGCTATGTACAGCACCTGGATACAGGTGTACATGTTTTTGTTGCAACTGGACTGGTGGACTCTGTGAGTGTTTGAACAGGTATGATTTTTAAATTGGATTATTCAATTAAAAGCCCTTTATAATTAATATATTTGTAAAAAAACCATAATACATCACTCTCTTACTATATAAAGACTAAAAAAAAAAAATGGGGGTTTATAATTTTAAATTTACAAGTGAACATTTTATTAGCATTTTAAGGTATATGGTTGATATGTTGCCTCATACCTAAAGTAAATCATCTTATCATGCACATTATAAAAGAACACTTTTAAATGAATAATAAATTATTTGATCAAGTTGTTGACTTTTGAAATACATTAATATACACATACTACCTTAGTAATGACATTGTTAGCAATGCCTATGTTAAAGAGATGGCCCCAGATTGATTAGCCAAAAACGCTATCCTAACTAAGACGCATTAAATCTCTCAATATTTGGTATGGTTTCTTTCCCACAATAGGGTATCAATGTAATTAGCTACATTGCCAGGTCAGGGCAACATTTCTCAAGACTCACAATGCTGAATGCTCATGTATCTCTCTTTTACCAACAATACTCAGTAACAAAAAAGTTTGTCATCTTTGCCCGTTTGTAACAAATTAGCAACTGTGTCTTTCCTTTATTTTTGCATTTTAAAAATAAATGTGATTTCAACAGTCGTATTACTCATATTTTTATTATTACATATTTAAAAATTTATATTATTTATTATTTATAATATATATATACTTAGTGCAATAAGGTTAGGTTACTCTACTACTATACTACATTTTTGGAGGTGATGTAACAACAATTATCGTTGTATCTGTCAATGTTATTTACATAGCAACATATTGTTTATGGCCCTTCAACTTTCAAAATAAATTTCACTTTTAATTTTTATTTTACTAAAATTATACTATCAATACTTTTTCGTTTTAAATTAAATAAACGTCATTATTTATAGTAATATGATAGGAAGGCCGTTTTCTTCTTTAGTTCTGCTATCATAAAATGAAAAATTCCTCCAGTTATATATATGGCATTAATCATTGCCAGTTAAATATTAACCTCATTTAAAAAATATTAAGAAATGTGTATCCTTCGTTTTATGTAAGTGAGGATCCATTACTCGTATACACTAACAACCTTTTGTTAAAGATATTGATAAAACTATTTTATAACTTATATATCCATTGTGATATTTTATAATGGACAAGTCAGAATTAATAAAGTGTATAAAAATAGCGTCCATTAAATAATACTTTATAGAATATATCCTTGTAACATATACTTGATAAAGATTTCAGTAACAACAAAGTATTTGTATACCTACAGGTAGATATCTTGATATTAATCGTTATGTTACGTTAAGAAGAGAGATAATGTAGTGAAAGCTATATGTAGTGAATGAGGATATGATATGATGGTCAGTAGTTTTTCACACTTATAAACAATATGATATATTCACATTTTTCTTGTTTATGACTACATTGTTACTGAGCATGCCTAATCAAGTGTAATAATTTTTTGACTATATATAATGTGACAAAAGAATATGATGAGTTATAAAATTTTTCGTTAAGTAAAGAATGTGGATTTATAAATGACTATTAGGTGATATTATATGGCAGGGTAATGAAGATATTTGCAATAGGACATAAAATGCATCTATGTTCAAAATGCAATATCAAAGATTAAGTGGTGTTAGAAAAGGTAGGGGTGTAGGACCAATAGCCTCTACATTTTTAGGCTACTCTTATTACGGGCATGCTACATTGCCACTACACATGTGATGACTAAAGATTCCATAGGATTATATCATTAATAATAATATTATTATTTGCACCAACAATTTGGTGTTGGGATGTGGGCTGTGGTTTAGTTGGCCTATCATAGCATGTTTGTAACAGAGATGTAAGCATAATAATAATGGGGTGTTCCCAGAATGCTAATACCAGAATGTCCTATATCAGAAATCTAAACTAAAAATGTCTAATCCAAATCCCAAAAAAAGGTCTAAAAAGTATCATTTGGAACTGTTTTAGTGACATATAATTTATCAAAGGATGATTCAGTAAGGTGGTGAAGCTAAAACATCTCAATCACATATACATTTGATATTTACTTGTACCCATGAATGGGTACAAAAACAAATTAAAATGGAGAGAGTGGACGCAGGTTGTATATATTGCCCAAAATTAGTATTCTTAGTCACAACAAAGGACAACTAGCAGGCCGTTGAAGAAGGGTGGACGGTGAAATTGTATTTTTCAGGTATTCTGGGATTAGCCAATTTTTAGTTTAGATTTCTTTGTTAGGACATTCTGGGAATTAAGTTGTGACATTCGGAGGATTACATTTATAATAATGTAATACTCTTAGTTTGAAGTTTAGATATTTTGTAACATATACTAGTAAACATGTTATTTATACACTATACCTCTCATTGTCACTCTAAAACAATTAAATAAAAAAAACAAGTTAGTGTAGTGTCACACTAAAGCATATCACCTACAGGAGCGGAGGATATCTGATTATGAGAACTTCATGTTATACAAACACCTATAATAATACATGTAATTGTCCTTTTTTTTGGTATCATCATCTGTTTAAAATTAGAGTATTGAATTTGTAGAACTGATTATCTTTTGTAATAAATTCCAAATAATTAGTACTCAACTTTTATAATCTTATTTGTAAGTTTGAGGGTGTGAAACTATTAATTAGAGATGAGCTTTATCATAGGTGCTACCATGTTAATGATTGCAATTCGTTTTATACAACTACTTCATAATTCACTTTTGTTACATGCATGGGTATAAGCCCTACATTGATATTAAAAACAAGATAAAAACCAATATAGTGTTTTGAGTACAATACTACGATAGCAATTGAACTATCCACAAATGGACTTTTCCCCCCCACCAAAATTGACACTTGTGTGATATGAAGGACGTCCCATTATAGTCCTTCATATTGACTCATCTTAAATTGAATAAGAGACTTACATTATTAATAATCATTTCATTTTTGCTACTTTGAATTTCCTAATTGGATTACTGAGGGGAAGTTTTGTTTCTGTATTGTGTCAACGTTGAACAAAAATTATAATTGATATTAGTTACTGTCAGTCGAAATCTCGCTGGTTAGTACACTATTGATGAACTACAGAAAGAAGACGGAAAGGATTAAAATGTACATAATAATTATGTGTATTTTGACATTTCAGTTAGTAAGTTATTTACATTAGTGTGTTTTAGCTGTTACTATAACTAAAACTAAAATACTTTTAGTTAAGGAAGTTTTTTTGATTTTAGTTAACTACTATAACTAACTAAATGAACTCTATACTTCTCAAACACTAACTAACAACTAACCTAAACCTGTTTTTAGGTTTTCAAAAAAACTAACTAGACTAAAATAAAATATTTTCCTGCCTGAACCAAACTAAATATAACTCAAACAACTCCTTTCCAAATACCGTAAAAGTGGTTTATGTTTATGCAAAGTTTCTGTTAAAGTTAATGATGCCAACAACAATAATCCTTAGTAGATAATAGGGTCAATTTATGAGAGAATATATGAAGTAGTAGTAGCTTGATGTGGGTGAAGAGTAATATCTCAGGCAAAAATCAGGTTAAGCATGTCGTTTTGGGCTTTTCAGGTTGTAACATCTGGGACTCTAAAATAGGAATTGGACAGAAGTCTTGTAGTTAGGATTTTAGTGATTTTTTGCAATGAATTGGATAATAAACAGCTACCTTAACTGTAAGTGACATATTTTTGATCTCTACATAGCAGAAAAATAGCTTAACGATTTTTAGTGACATAATAGAGAATTTGGGGTTTCAAAAGCAGTCATTGGCAAAGTTTTGCTGATAATGAAGAGTAACATGATTAAAGCATTACAACCTTGTGCACAAATATATTTTGTAATCCCTGCGTCTTCTACACCTGTGGAACCATGTATTTATCAAGGGAAGGAGATTGTTTGCAAGGTAAAAGAAATCGACTTAGTGGATCAAGTTTGTGTGTTTCTTAAAACGAATAAACACTATGTCTCCACATAGTACATTCTGATTGTACAATTATTATTAGCTTACTGAAATAGATGTAGTAGACAAGCTATAAAACTAAAAACGTAAACTACTAAGCCGTGGGCAGAAATAACTAACTAAAGTGCTTGTAGATTTATACTTAAATCAAAAAAACTAATTATAACTAACTAAATTATTTTATCAGGGACTAAAAAACTAACTATAAACTAACCTAAAAATAAAGTTCAGAACTAAAACAACACTAATTTAAATACTTTACTATAGTAGTTATGACTACATTCTCTATAATAGTTGTTTTGCTATGAGGCACAAGATAGGTAGATTTAATAAAAATGCCATCACTTTGGATTCACAACAAATCAATATATCATGATGATATAACAAGACTATTATAATAATAAGCGTGTTTTGGCTAGCTTTATTGGATTATGTATATATAGAGAGAGACGAGGTAGAGAGAGAGAAGGATGTATGTCTCAACATAAGGAATTATGTTACCCTACAGTTTAAATATTTTTATGTATACATTAATTAAATAACGGGAGTATGAGTATGAAGAAGAGTTTTCACTCCTGATACTAACTACACTATAATGGAGTGGATAGTTTCAGATACTATAATTGTGTTCCCTTGGGAACTTTTATTGACATCAAAAACTATTTAGTCATGATAGTATCAATTCATTTTTGCGGAAGGTACAGAAAATTTTTAGCCATAAAATGTATTCTTGTTGTTCAAATTCCACCCATAGCACACTTCATGCAAGACGGGTCGGTAAATGACTTTAGTCCAATTTTCATGGCATTTGTGATATCAATGAGACATCACTATGGGCAAAGATGTCAGAGCCTAGTCAAAGATTTTATTCCAGAAAATGCAAGTAACGTAGTATATGTAACCGTGATAATTCAAGCACTTACTCTCATATAAATGTACTATCTGGATATATAGTAAAATGCTCTGTCTTTGCTTTTAACAATATAAATCATGTGAGTAATGATATCACAAATTTGGGACATTCTGATTGGATTAGGCAAGAATGTGGCTTAACTACAAGGGAATGGACTACTGTCATTGAGCCTCGTTCTAACAAGTTATTGTATTACTATTAGCAGACATGATAGACATAAACTACGTAATAAACCCTCCAAGAGGTTATAAATAGTTTACTGATTAGATACAAACATAAAACAGTTAACTATCATAATAATAGCTTAGAATCCAAATGACACAATAGAATTCGATGGGGTGTATCTTTATGAGACTATACAAGTGTTTATCAAATCATATTCGTATTTGGCAGTTTTAAACCAGAAGACAATTGATTACTAATTTAATTTTAAAATTTATACATTATAAAAACTTCCAATTTATAAGAAATCCACATTGACGTAAGCTATGTTATAATATCAATAATTATTTTTTTTTATATATAAATGAAAGTTATGATGACGATGGTTGTTTGTATTTTTTTTTTTCTTTTGTTATCACAAACTACTTAGAACACATTAATGGATGTAATTAGAGTACTCATCTATTCATGTCTTTTAACCAGTCATACAATGTATTTACTGTCTCTTTTTCCTATATAACAAAACCTTTTGTTGTCCTATTTAATTTTAATTATTTTTTAATTCAAACATTTAGGTCAATCATTATGGCTTAATACATCTATAACTGAATCTTTCCTATCTATCATTAATTAATGGTAAATTATAGTTATAATTAATACCATTACATTTAAACAACCGTATTTTGTCACCGTAAAAATCTTTTATCCAAGTCTTTCATAATATGTTCGAAGATCATTGCCATTTACTATGTTTCTTATATAGATATCATATGCCGCATTGGACACTTTATGTAGATCTTAAACTCAAGTTTAATACAATGAAAGTAATATTGGTACTACCAATGGTACTATGTTGGTGTGCGTGTCCTTCAACCTGTTGTGCCTTTTCAAGGTTTAATAGGCCTACTTGTAGCCAATGGCTTGATGTAATACAGAATTCTCTGTATGTGCCTAATCAAGGGAGAAGTACTGACACAATCCTGTGTATCTTCTAATATTATTAACAGTGATACTGTTAAAATTTGTTTGTCTGGGAAATGTTGCAGGTGGTCTGACCTATCCAGTGCAAGTTACGTAGAAGGACCATGACTTCAATGTAAGTTTATAAAAATCACTATATTGAAAAATCATGTCTAACAAACATACACATTTCACATAATGATAGTAACTATAATCATAACAAGTTATTGTTTGCAATAGAAATTTGGATAACGTGTTTATGTTACTACAGACACAAGTAAAAGGTTCAACATTGAAGTCAGTGATGACAATGGGAGCAGCTCAACTGGTAATCCAACTCGTATTCGTAATTCTCAAGACTTGCCATGGGGGGTACACCCTCACTATCTGATACTTTTGTTCTGACACATACAGTGAATGAAGGTGGTAGCAATGGTATATTCGTATCATATGCTTACAGAATAGGAGGTGCTACAAACTACTATCAAGCAGACTGTTCTGTGTACTGTATACCAACTAATGATTACTAACTGGAACGATACTTGTTGATACTACATGGAACAAGATCTGTTTACCAGGCTGCACTAATACAAGTAACAATGTCGTGATGGTATGTTATATTTCATAATACATACTCTGCACTTGATTATTAGAAACTAGATTACTAGCAATATAATATATTTATTGATTAAATTATTTACCCTAATTGGTACAGGGACAAAGCGATAAAATGCAACAGAAGGTTGCATGGCCAGTGGGAGCTAATGTGATAACATGGACATGTCAATGTAATCCTGATTGGTCTGGTACTAAACTGTAATGTTCCTACTTGTCCTACTGAAGTGCCAAAATCGTGCTGGAATGTACCTAAAAACTTGTCTGGAGAGGAGGCTGGAGGTGGAGTGAACGGGTACTCAACCAGTATGTCATCAGAAATGTAATTCAACGGAGGGCTATGTACAGCACCTGATAAATGTACATGTTTTGTTAAATGGAGGACTGCGTGGACTCTGTTGATGTTGAGACAGGTATGATTTTGAATTGGATTATGCAATTAAAAACCATAGTATAATTATGTGTAAAAAAAAAACCTAAGACATCAATCTCTTACTTATATGGACTATGTTTTAATTAAAGACTACAAGTGAACATTTTATTAGCCATTAAGGTAGATGTTGATATGTGTCCTCATAACTAAAGTTAATATTATCGTATCATGGAACTAGAAAACACTTTTAAATGAATTAATATTGTATTGCATCAAAGTTGTGATTTTGAATACATTAATATACACAAAACTACCTTGTAATCGACATAGGTAGCAAATGCCTATGTAAAGAGATGCCCAAGAGATTAGCCAAAAACGCGATCCTAACTAAGACGCATTAGAATCTCTCAATAGTTTGGGTACTGTTTTTCTTGCCACAATCGTATCAAGGTAATTGAGATAATTCCAGGATCAGGCAACCATTTCTAAGAATCACAATGCTGAATTTGCCTCATGTATGCCTGCTTTTCTTTTGGTAGCCAACAATAGCGCAGTCAACAAAAAAATTTTGGTCATCTTTCTCTCAGTTGATTAACAAAATTAGACAAACTGGTGTGATGTCGCTCTCTAATGTTTTAAGCATTTAAGAATGAAAAAGTGATTGTCACAACAGTCAGGAGTGACTCAAATCCATTTATTATGTACATATTATAAAAATTATATATATAAGTTATCAAAATAGATATAATATAATACAGTATAGGGCAAAGTAAAAAAAACGGTTGAGGCGTTTACCATCGAGCTCATCTCCATGTTGCTACTGTAAATTGACAGAATAGAGTACTTTCCGTTTTATCACAATTTTACAAGCTCCCAGATAATGACTAAGTTGTACTAGTTAAGAAATACTTTATTGTGGAATGTTAGTGCAGGGTTGTTATATTCAAAATATATAAGAATAAGGCTTTGTTTATTTATACCAAACTGTTCCAACTGTAGCAATGACACCTAAATCAAGTCAGATTAAACCAATCTATCATATAATATATAATAAAGAGGTTAATGAATAAATAGATACCAATATAAAATGAATTATATGGGAAATTGAAATTGAACATCTATACTAGGCCTGACAAAATTGGAAAATAAACAAATATAAAAGGAATAATATATATGATGGTCTAAGAAATCTATTATAAGTAGCATAGTTGAGATTAATAAGTAACACATAAGCCTGAGATTTGCACTGGCAAGATTTGATGGGTACATTCCTTGAGTGTAAAGAACGCTGCTTATTTAACAAATTTTGGTATCAATTCACTTTTTAAAAGAGTTCTAAAGCCATAGATTGATGTTAGGGGGATGAAGCGTATGTATATCTTTTAAAAAGAAATAAAAACAAGATAGGAGATATGGCAGTTGAGATCATCCCTACATAATAGTAGTGGCACACACAATGAAAACGTTGAACTAAAAAAGGGTGTAATGAAAAGATATTGCATGGTGGCATTCTGTTCACCTCGGAGATATATAATGGATGGATTTGGTGTAACTGGTCTCCAACTATCATACTTGTATTCTTTGTTGTGAAATTGTTTTATTTCAAGGAAAGGTGATTAGAGAGGATCAAATGACATTTAGAGAAGCTGTAATACTTCTATGATAGTGTCTGCTTTCGTTCATGGTATAAGTGTGGAATGTAATGATAGCAGTTCTGATTGTGGTGATGGACTGTTTGCGTAATTATAGCCACCGCCAATTGTCAATGGGTACTAAATGGGATTGTTCTAATGAACTTTGTGATAATGCTCACTTATAAAATAAAGTCACAACACACCAAACAATAAGGAAAACTGAAAAGTGAGTAATTACTAGATCACTACAAAAATTTGAATTCTATATTTTAAATATGAATAGCATTTAAAGTTCTTGCATTATGAAGACAAATGTTTTCGAAACTTTTTTGATCACTACATGTGTAACATTATGAGACTTTTAAAGATGATATATATATATATATATATGTTGTATGTATAGTTGGCTTACACTGTAATATAGATAAACATACAGAAAAAAATTACATGAATAGTTTTAGTTCTCATCAGATGTTTGTTTGTTTGAGTCTACAGTACTACAGTACCTGACTTGGATAATCTATAAAAAAAAACAAACACAAAAAAACAAAAAAAAAAAAAAAAAAAAAAAAAAAAAAAAAAAAAAGGGCTCATGTTACATTGCACACAAAATGGTGTATGATATAACACTATTAGTATATAGCAATAAATATTTTGAAATTTCCTTTCTGCAGATTCCTACCCGATGAATTGAGAAGATTTCAAGAAGCTTAGTCACATTTTGCAAGCACATTAGTCAGATATGACTATTATCAGACAGCTTTTTTTTTATATTTTCACAAGCTAGAACAAAATTATGCTCTGGCTATATCATGATCACTACCTAATTCCGTCATTATAAGTGTCACGCACATATAAAATTTTTAAGTATTTCACATTTTGCTTTTGAGTAATAATGAGGACTGATTACTGCAGTGGTTGTATTTTTAGAACATTTCCATTTCACATTACTACTTTTAAAATCATTTATCTTATGATATAGTTCATTGCTGTTTAATATAATCTCAACTTATATACAACCAAAATGAAAACCTTCATATTCCAAATCTTCTCCCATTTTGATCCATCCATTACAACTAATCATAGTCTTTACACTATCCTTTTCTTTTCATAGTGATATTGCTATAATAAAACCTATTTTTTGTCATAATGAAGTTATAACATATTCCACATCAAGCTATTCAAACAAAATTACAATTGAGGATCCACACTAAATTAAAGTTTTTACACTATATTGTCTAGAGTAGTTATATTATCGGTGTTTCTGTAATTGACCTACTAATGTAGGTAATGATGTCTTTACAAAACAAAGGAGCAACTTTAACCTATGATAATAACCATCCAATCAAATAGGTGGCCACATGTGGAGGTTTAATTGATTAATTTGTGAGGAAGTACAGTGAATGGACATTGGGTATTGGGTGGAACTTGTTTTTCAAATTAAGAAGATCTGCAGACATTCCTTTTATGTTTATAGATATACAATCTATCCTGGAAGTGTCATGAGTGGTATAATTGATTGATAACTACCTCAATGTCACTGAAACTATTCTGTCCTGATACAGGACCCACTCCAGTCACTTTGGAGTCAGTGTACAATTAAAGAAAAGCAAAATTATGATCTCAGTCGTATTTGAATATTAATTTATATCTCCCAGAATTGATGTGGCAAAACCAATTCAACATTATTTACCCAAATGTTTGGCAATATTAACCCTCATCCATTTCATAACAGATCTATTTTTAAGCTCTTTTCATACATACGGGACAAGCCAAGCACCTTTAACACTGATTCCTATCCCATACAACCTAATCCATCAACATAGAAGTGAATAAAGTACGTGGAACAAAAGTGTCAAATGTGCCACATGGGCCATGCCCACAGGTTGGAATGGTCCCACTGAGATTCTTGTCCTTTCAACAATTAATTTAATATACTACATGGTATACTTTAATTAACTCAGTCCATTTTTCATGTAGCCACATAAGATGCTTCCCATCTCCTCTCTTTTTTTTACACTCTCTGATACTAACATAGTTTGTTACTAAGAAACTAATGGCTTTATAAATCATTAATGCATCCATGCTCTTATATCAATACTTTGCAAATAATAGAGTATATTTGACAATACACAATTTAAGTTTGTCATATTGGTCTGAATAGATACCTGAGCAGCTTAGTTTATATCTATTCATATTGATATATGTTTTCCTGGAAGGTATTAATGCTTCTTGTTATGCTTAATGAAGCATATATAGTAGTCTCCACATTTCTCTACACATGCCTGAATGGACTTATCTTTTAAACCTACAGAAAATATATCAAAATGGGATAGTATAAACTGATATGGATAATGTCTATCATGATTAATATTTGTTAGAGGCTCACTCTAATGATAATACTGTTTACTTTTATACATAATGCATTTATTGTAGACTGAACATCGTAGCATTATTAACACATTTGAAATATATCCTACACTTTTAGTTCACTTAAATAATACTCTATACTCAGCAAAAAAGATGGTCACCATCTATTATGTTTTGACTAAACAAGATCAATATTTATTATATAAAGATTAATTCATCAGGTTTATTGATCTAAATTTTTACATATTTAAATAACTTATCGCTAACTGGACTTAACACATTATATAATTTTGATTGCAAAAAGTTAATTTTCTAAAAGTTTACACACAGTCTATACATTTTAACCTCGTTAGCATCCATGACTAACTTCTTTTTGCAAAATTAGCAGCCATCCGACTTCGTAGAATAGAGTAACACTTCTGCAGGGGGTATGACTAATTTGAGTATATTGGTTTATGATAAAACTTTTGTTCTAACACATTGTCGAGCGGGAATTCTGACAACTCACACATGCAACTTTCCCCAGACACATAGTTCTCCGGGGGGGGGTGCAAAGGACTGAGCCATACTACACTAGAGTTAACTACCAATAGATAGCGAAAGGTAAGAAAAACGTCCCACGATAGTTTATGCAATAGTTTTACTGTTGTGATAATTTAATTAACAATCGGGATTTATTTATTTATAATAGATTAATATTTAAGTGTATTAGTTTGCTAGTTATAGATGAACCACAAGATAAGATATATTTATCAATGTCAATTTGTCTTGTGTCTAATATAGGAACTCAATATAATTATTTATTTTAGTAAAAGCACCATTATAATAACACGCTTCACTTTTTAGCAATATGTAGTTAGTTTGGCCATAAATCATATAAAAAGAATCTTACCATTGGTTATTATGAGATTTAGAATATAGACCTTTCTATACAATATTATATCACAATTCATGACACAGTAGTATTTTTTTATCAGTTGAGATCGTTGATGCATATATAATAGTATAATTTTAGAGTAATTGAGTGATTATAGGATATACTTTGTGGGCCCAACATTTACATGCATAGTTGCGTTTTTTACTTAAGAATTAAAGCCATAGACTTATCAATGATTCCACTTTATAATATTGGCTAGGTAGCCCTTATTCTGCCAATTACACCTAAACTTTTGGGTTGATTACATAGATTATCCTTTATAATCATATAATACTGTTGTTATATCACTAACATTTAGGTCAGTCCATTATGGCTACTACATCTATACTGATTTTCCTACTCCTACCATCAGTAAAGGGTAAATTATAGTTACAATTAATATAATACTGAGTCATTAATATTAGTATTTTTTTGTCACACTGCTAGAAATCCATTAAGTCTATTTTTCAATATTCAATCTTGCTGCATTTCGAGAATTTTGGTACTGTATTAATATTTATAGTTACTATGAACTATTAATTCTCTTTGAAGTATAGCTATTTTAATAAGGTATCCCAATTACCTACTTACATACTACTACTTCAAAATATTTTTTTGCCAAATAATAATGAAAACACATACTCTAATATAATAGTTATTAGTGACTTACAGGGTTTGCGGTTTTACATGAGCCTCATCCTTCACCCTTGAAGGTAAAATCATGACAATATTTATTGAATTGATAACCTAAATTTGTCAGTACTACTTCTCATTGTAGGTAAACTATGCTGATGGACACTTTAATGTTCGATTTTACTCCTATATTAATGCCCAGGAGAGTATATGGTAGTAATGCAGGAGGATTAATCGATATTGTTGGTTGTACAGGTCCTTCCACCTGTTGCCTTTCAAATGTAGTAATAGTCTTACTTGTAACAATGGTGGATGTCATACTCGAATCCTTATATGTTTATAATGTAACAGGAGTACTCGGCACAGTCCTGTTTGTATTTCTAATGTGTATTAACAATGATACTGTTAATTTGTGATGAGGAATTTGTTGCAGGTGGTCTGACTAATCCAGTTCAATTTCAGTGCAGGTCCCTATACTAATGTGAGTTCAATAGAGTTTATATTACACTATAAAATTACTAAATATCTAATATTTAGTTTTAGTAGTTGTGACTATGAATTGATTTTTAGTTAAAGTTTGTACAAACAATGTATGCTAATATCCTTAAAAATAAACATTGACTATTTTATATTACCTTTAAAATTGATGCCTGACTATATACACGTCAACATTGAAGTCCTTGATGACAATGGGAGTACTCCCGATTATTAATCAATCGCATTCTTATCGTCTCAATCTAACCTACCCCCACACCCAGTCACCTCATTATCTGATACTATTTTAGTTCTACACACACAGTCAATGAAGGTGGTAGCAAGTTATATATCTTATCATATGCCACTAGAATAGAGTGTTCTAAAAACTACTATCATTCAGACTGTTCTGTGTACTGTATACCAACTAATGATACTACTGGACATTATACTTGTGATACTAATGGGTAACAGATCTGTTTACCAGGCTATACTAATACAATAACACTGTCTTGATAGTTATCGTTTATTTCATATCATTGATACACATTTAATTATAGTGACTTTACTACGGCAAATCAATGTATTTGTGTTGATTTATATTTAAATTTAATAGACGAGGAGTGCTTAGCAAAAAGTATTGATTATATTTCTTATATACCATTCTGTTCAATTTAATGTGACGATTTTTAATTGGGTAACCTGTTGTGTGTTTGGTTTTATTTTCAAGTAAGGAGGTGATTAGGAGATCAGTAAGCTGTAATGATAGTAGTTTCTGATAATGATTAGCTGGACATTGATTGGAATTATGGGCCACGACAAATGTCGCCAATGTGTTATTAAATGTTACATTGTCTAATGACTTTGATTGATGGGATAATGTATTTGCTACTTCACATTGTAAAATAAATTCACAACAACAAACAATTTAGAACTGACAAGATGAGATATTTCTAGGTCACTACCAAATTTGAATCCTACATTTTAAATTGTATAGCATTTAAAGTTATGTGTATTATTAGGGGCAAATGTTTTTGAATTATTTTTGTGAGTTAATTAATGTGTATACAATATGAGACTATTTTAAAAGATTATATACTGTTATATTATAGGGTGAGCTAATACTGATCGTATCATAAAACATACTGGAGAAATTTATGTGACAGTAGTTTTCTAAGTCAGTTAAGCTTTGTTTGTCTCAAAGTACTTTTCTTGGCCCCTTTATGATAGTATACCACCATGTGTCTTGCCATAATATACATTATGAACTTTCCTTTCTTGACATAGACTCGCAGATTGCAAAGATTGACAGATTTTAAGAAAATCTGGATACAGTCCTGATGTTTGCAAGCATATTTAGTAATACTCCAAATAATTGATATAAATAGTAATAGAGAGCATTTTTTTGATTTTCTGTTTGACCAACATAAAACAAATCATGCAGTTGTTTTTAAAATCATAACCACATGCACTAATTTTCATTATTACTCCTTAACACATAATAATTGTAATAATTTTGAACTATCTTAGATCTTTGGTTTTGTGGTTGGGTTTTTGTAAAAACTTTTAAATTTCTAAGTGGGGTGATGTGGATACATATCTGTGCATTGAATCACTTGCTTGTGGTTAGTGCCTTCTTTGTTCATGTAAATGTTCTATTTTATTGTTTATGTTTATCTTTATCTTTGTTGTTGGTATAGAACACAGCTAGAGAGCTGTCAAGTAGCATATCACATGTAGATAATGATACATTAAGTCATTCCTTACAGGAGATGTGCTTTTGTAGTCAGCACTTCTTCATTACTACTTCCTCTTGGCTTCAAATTTTTTGGATGCTATGTGAAAGTGCAAACATTCTATCTAATTTGGTTGTGTTTTTCCACCTTGGCTAAGAAAAGTTGGCTATTTTTATTACTAGGAGTTGGGGAAAGCTTGGAAGTGTAGAGCTAAGGAACATAATTGTATCATGATACTAGATGAACATAAATGTCATGAAAAGCACACACAATGTCACTAAGATCTTCTGTGGATACCTCACTTATATCTATATAGCTATACTAAAGGTTTCTCTCTATTAATAGAAAATGAAAATAATAGTTACATTACTACTGCTATGGTATTATATAGTAGGTCTGCATAAATCTTAGAAGCCTCCTCAAAAATAGCTTATGGTTGATAGGTGAGAGCCAGACAAAAGAAAAATAAATGATTTAGAATGTGGAAGCAGACAACAAGACTAAAGACAGTGAGAAAATTATGTCACAAAGATGAAGACATTGTTTTAATTTGATGTTTTTAGATCACAATTTAATATGTAGTTATTATTTTAAATACGTATTTTGTTGATCACAGTCTATTAATTTATAATCATCAATTATATATACTATATTATGGAGTTTTGATGTAACAATGTTAACATCAATTTTCATTTACATGGACAATGTTATGTTCCTATACTCAACATATTGTTTATGAGCCCTTCAACTTTCAAAAATGAATTCTACTTTTAATTTTTATATTTACGACTCGTTATCCTTATGAATACTTTTCGGTTTAATTAAATACCAACATCATTAATTCATAGTAATATGATAAAGAATGTATTTTTCTTCTCTAATTTCTACTATCATAACCAATGAAAACATTCAATCAAGTTATATTCTATGGTACTATAGGTGAATCATTAATAAGGGAGTTTAATATTAACTTTATTTTAAAAAAGATTAAGATGCATCATGTCATTCTTTTTATGTAGGGGGAGACACAAGAGGTATTACAGTATCATATTACCAACACCTTTCTTAAGCAAATTGATAATAAATCTTTTATACACTAATTATATGTCTTTTGATATTTTATAATGATAAGTCAGAATTGATATATTTTATAAAATACTGTACATTACAAATAAACACCTTATAGAATATTATCCTTGTAACATACTTTGATAAATGATTTCATTAACACAACAAGTAATTTGTATACCTACAGGTAGATATCTTATATTTTGTGTTTATGTTACTTAAATATGCATATTATTGAAGAGCTATATTGTGGTGAAATGACTCAGATGAGATATGATGGTCATAGCTTTCCATATTATAATATCTGAATAATATCATAAATAGTATTTATAGCCCCCTCACACTCGAATCATTTTATATCAATGTACTACAATATTGTGACTACATATAGTAAATACTGATCCAATTAACAAAGAATATTACCGAGTTATAATTATTATCTTAAGTAAATTAGAGTGTAGGATCTATAAATGACTATAGTACATTGTATGGCAGTTATGTTAGATATTGCAATAAGTACATATATACATCCTAAGTTCCTAAAATGCAATGTTATTCAAAGATTAAATGGAGTTAGGAACTGTAAGGGTGTGACCAGACAACCCTCTACACTTTTAGGCTAATCTTACTGGAGCATGTGCTCACTGCACTACACATGTGTTGACTAAAGAGTCCTTACAATTATTATTCATTAATACTAGTTGCAACCCACACAATTTGGTGTGTGGCTGTGTTTCGTGTGGTTTGTTGGCCTATTTTGTAACCAATATTAAGCATCATATGAATTGGGGTCTAGTTCCCCGAATGTCTAATACCAGAATGTATCTAATCTCAAATAGCGAAGCTTAAAAATGTCCTAATCGCCAGACATGTTCTAAAAAGTATAGAAATTGTAACTAGTAATCATGTAATTTTGTCAAAGGAGATTCATTAAAGGGATATAAAGCATGTTTATCAGTAAAAGGATTAAAGTACTAAACATACTTAATCCACAATAGACCTTTATCAATTCTTAATGTATACATCTTACATGTGCTTTCGAGTTATTTCATAGAGAACAAGTCAGCACAGAAAGTTTTCGATAAGTGCAGCTTGCAGCAGGTGCCGTCCACCTCGTCAGTAAAAAGAAAGCTATAAGAGAAAGTAAAACACATAGATCAAGGAACTACTAACGAAAAGATTTTGCAGTTCAATGCATCTCTTTATCAGACATGTTCCAGGCATGATCTCAACACATTAACTTTATAATTCGGGTTTACTTCTATATAATCTTTACTTTTCCTTAAATTATTACACCCACTTAATGGGTTCATTTTTTACCGTAAACGCCTTTCAGCACTACTTTAGACTGGTGCAGGTCCTATTTGGTCCAGTGCTTCTGCATTGGCTACTTTTTGTAATCGCATATCTGTATTTAGTAGTTAACAGTACGGTATCCGTAGTTACGAAAACGTGTTATGTATAAAATCTGCATAATATGCGCACGACCCCACTAACTTCACAAATTTATAATTAGTTAGTTACTGTCAGTGGAAAATCTAGACATGCTGTTCGGTGATCGTCACCAATACTGGATTAGATAACACAAATCACGCAGGAAAGGTTCGTAAGCAAGATCTCCATGATAGTTTATGTGGCACATTTGACAATTATAGTTTTTTCCTGTTTATAATTAAGATACTTTGAATATAGTTAGTAGTGACATTATATTTACATGACACTAGTTGTTTGTCATGAGGCACAGCATGACGTACATTTATATGATAATTCCAACTTTGTCTTCACCAACAAAGGCAATATATCACTATCGACATAACAATGCATATTATTATAAGCAGCTTGTGTTTTGACTAACTTTTAACTTGTAGTATATATCAATAAAATATATTAATATACTATTATTATAGTCATATAATAACGAATATATATATAGCAGGAGTATTGATCTTTAGTTAATCCACCCATTATGTTCATACCATCAGTTTTAATATCTTACTTATAAATAATCAGGAAGGATGACGTATGAAGTCACATATAATACTTTATCACTTAATTGTCGTCCTAACCACTACTAAATGCTGTCATAGTTTTAATTCGACTACATACTGAATCCCTTGGGAATTTTTCTTGTTATTGACATAACTCTTCAGTTTGTATGTGTCATTTATTTTTGGGAAACTTTGAGCCATAAATTGCATTCTTTTTGGCCACAAACCCACCCACTTAAGCAGGAAGGTGACTTTAAGTCCTGACATTATGTATCATGAGAATCACTTATGGCAAGATGTTATAGCTTAGTCCAATATTTTATACTCTCATGATTACTCTACTACTATACTACATTTTTGGAGGTGATGTAACAACAATTATCGTTGTATCTGTCAATGTTATTTACATAGCAACATATTGTTTATGGCCCTTCAACTTTCAAAATAAATTTCACTTTTAATTTTTATTTTACTAAAATTATACTATCAATACTTTTTCGTTTTAAATTAAATAAACGTCATTATTTATAGTAATATGATAGGAAGGCCGTTTTCTTCTTTAGTTCTGCTATCATAAAATGAAAAATTCCTCCAGTTATATATATGGCATTAATCATTGCCAGTTAAATATAACTTCATTTAAAAAATATTAAGAATGTGTATCATTCTTTTTATGTGTTAGAGACATACTAATATACTAACAACCTTTTGTTAAAGATAATGATATAACTATTTATAACTTATATATCCATTGTATATTTTATAATGAACAAGTCAAATTAATAAATTTATAAAATCGCGTACATTAAATATACTTTATAAGATGCCCTTGTAACATATACTTATAATGATTCCTTACAACAGTATTTGTATACCTACAGGAGATATCTTTATATTTAGTGTTAATTTACTTACGATGTAGATCATGTTTTGAATGCTATATGTAGTGAATGAGATAGATTGTGGTCATAGTTTTTCACACTTATAAACAATAGATATATTCACATTTTTCTTGTTTATGACAACATTGTTACTGATCATTTATATCAAGTAATATTAATGTGACTAAATATAATGGACAAAGAATTGAATATTTATAATTATATCGTGAAGTATTGAATGTGGATTTATAAAAATCTATAGTGATATTCTATGCATTAATGAAGATATTTGCAATAATACATAGAATGCATCTAGGTTCAAAATGCATTATCAAAGATTAAGTTTTAGAAACTGTAGGGGCTTAGGACCACTATCCTCTACATTTTTAGGCTAATCTTATTACGAGCATGCTACATTGCACTAACATGTCCTGACTAAAGATTCCTTATGATTTTATCCTTAATACTAATATTATTATTTGCACCCACAATTTGGTGTTTGACTGTGGGTGTGGTTTGTTGGCTCTCATAGCATTTGTAACAGAGATTAAGATCTAATAATGGGGTGTTCCCAGAATGCTAATCCCAATGTCCTATCTCATAAATCTAAACTAAAAATGTCTAATCCAAATCAAAAGTCTAAAAGTATCATTTGTAACTGTTAGTGACATATAATTTATCAAAGGATGATTCATAAAGTGGTAAAGCATAAACATCTCAATCACATATACCTTTGATATTTACTTGACCATGAATGGTACAAAACAAATAAATGCGAGAGTGCGCAGGTTGTATATATTGCCCAAATTTAGTATTTAAGTCCAACAAAGACACTATCGGTTGGAGGAGGTGATATTGTATTTTAAGGTATTCTTGGATTAGCCATTTTTTAGTTTAGATTTCTTTGTTTAGACATTCTGGGATTAATTTGTGACATTTCTAGAATTACATTCCTAATAATGTAATACTCTTAGTTAAGTTTAGATATTTTAACATATACTAGTAACATGTTATTTATAACTAGACCTCTCATTGTCACACAACAATAACATAAAAAACCGTTTGTAGTGTCAACTAAACATATCACCTACAGTAGAGGATATCTGATTATGATACTCATGTTATCAAACACCTATAATTACATTATTTGTCCTTTTTTTTGGTATCATCATCTCGTTAAAATTAGAGTATTGAATTTGTAGAACTTATTATCTTTTGTATACCTTCATATTATACTCAATTTTTATAATCTTATTTGTAAGTTTGAGGTGTGAACTATTACGATATGAGCTTTATCATATGTATCATGTTATGATGCAATTCGTTTTATAAACTACTTCATATCCTTTTGTTACATGCATGTCTATAAGCCCTACATTGGAATATAAAACAAGATAATAACAATATATTGTTTTGTTAATTACTACATAGAATTGCCTACACAAATTGACTTTTCAAAATTGCACTTGTGTGATATGAAACTGTCCCATTATAGTCCTCAATTGACTAATCTTAAATAATAAAGACTTACATTATTAATATGCATTTCCTTTTTGCTACTTGAATTTCCTAATTGTATTACTGAGGGGAAGTTTTGTTTCTGTATTGTGTCAACGTGGAACAAAATTTATAATTGATATTATTCTGTCAGTCGAAATCGCGGTTAGTCCAATATTGATTAACTACATAAAGAGCGTAAAAGATTAATATGTCCATAATAATTATGTGTATTTTGATACTTTAGTTAGTTTATTTACATTAGTGTGTTTTAGTTTACTATAACTAAACTAAAATACTTTTGTTAAGGAAGTTTTTTTGATTTAGTTAACTACTATAAAAACTAAATGAACTCTTAACTCTCAAAACTACTACAACTAACCTAAAACTGTTTTTAGGTTTTCATATAACTAACTATACTAACAAATATTTTCCTGCCTAACCAACATAAAATACTCAAACAACTCCTTTCCTAAGACCTTAAAGTGTTTTGTTTACATTTTCTGTTAAAGTTATGATGCCCACAACAATACCCCTTAGTAGATAATAGGGTCAATTTAGAGAGAATATTTGAAGTAGTATCTTGAGTGAAGAGATCTCAGCAAAAATCAGTTTAAGCATGTCGTTTTGGGCTTTTCAGGTTGTAACATCTGGACTAAAAGAATGGACAGAAGTCTTGTAGTTAGTATTTTAGTCTTTTTTGCAAGAATTGGATAAAAAAGCTACCTTAACTGTAGACACTATTTTTGTTCTACTAGCAGAAAATATTAGGTAGTACCTCTATTGATTTCCTCCATCTCATAAGATAAATGTTAGTACTATTAATCTTTTAGTCATACTTAATCGTAGACTGGTACAGAGATACAGTTCTTTATAGTTCTATATCATTCCATTCATATCATTTAATAATATCATATGCTGATTGGACAACTTTATGTTCAACTAACTTCTTGATAGTAAGACCAGGAAAGTATAGAGTACTGGACAATCTATCGCCTATATGGTTGTTGTACATGTCCTTATCCTGTTGTAGTTCAAATGTTAATACCCCATACTTGGAACAAGGTGGATGCAATACTAGAGCATTCTATATGTGCTAATCAAGGGAGTACTGCCACAGTCCCTGTGTGTATTCTAATGTTATTAAACAGTGATACTGTAATTTTGCGTCGGGAATGTGTTTGCAGGTGCGTCTGACTAATCCAGTTTCAGATTACTATAAGAGGACCCTACTTCAATGTGAGTTATATAAGAATAGCTAACAAAAACAAATATCACATTCACTTAATGATAGTAGCTATAACAAAAAGTTAATGGTTAACTAAGTTTCAAGGGAGAAAACATGTTGTATATATTGTTTCTCTTACTACAGCGACTAGTGTAAAAAGTCAAACATTTGAGTTTTTGATAATGATGGAGTAAACCCAGATGTTAATTCAAAATCACATTCTTGACAATCAAGCTAACTGCAGTTACCTCAAGTATCCTAGTACTTTAGTTCTAACACAACAGGTAATGAATGTGGTAGCAATGTTATATCATATCATATGCTACTAGAATAGAGTGTGCTACAAACTACTATCAGTCAGACTGTCTGTGTACTGTATACCAACTAATGATAATACTGGACATTATACTTGTGATACTAATGGTAACAAGATCGTTTACCAGGCTATTTTAATACAAGTAACAACTGTCTTGATGGTATGTATATTTTCATATCATTAATCTGCACTTGATTATAGGAACTAGATTTCTTACAATTATAAATATATTATTTGATAAAAATTATTTAACTTAATTTTTTACAGACAAAGCGATAAAATGCACAGGAAGGTTTTGTCATCCGTTGGTGGCTATTGTGATCAACCTGACAATGTCAAGGTAATAGTGGTTGGTATGTACTAACTGTAATGTTCCTAACGTGTCCCGAATGAAATGTCAAAAAGGGGCTTGTATGTACCTATAAACTGTGTCTGTAATAATGGATGGAGTGTGAGTGAACTGTACTCAACCAATATGTCATCCCAGAAATGTAATCAACTGGAGGACAATGTACAGCACTGATACATGTACATGTAATGCTAAAGGACTGTGGACTCTGTGATGTTGAGACAGGTATGTTTTTAATTGGATTATTCAATTAAAAAACCACATATAATTTATTTGTAAAAAAACTAATACATCACTCTCTTGCTATATAGAATACTATTAGCATTAAAGGTAGATGCTGATATATGCCTCATAACTAAATTAATAGTCATATTGTCATGCACTTATTTTAAACTAATAATAAGTATTGCATCGAAGTTGTTGATTTTGAGTACATTAATACTATACAATACTACCTTAGGTAACGACATGGTAGCATGCCTATGTAGAGATGGCCCAGATTGTTTAGCAAAAATGCTATCCTAGCAAGATCTCTTAGAATCTCTCAATATGGGTTAAAGTTTCTTTCACAATAGTACCAATGTAAATTGAGCTAATTCCAGGTCAGGGCAACATTTCTAAGAATCATAGTATTGAATTTGCTCATGTTTCTGCTTCTTTTTAGCCAGCAATAACTCTAGCATTTTCTCAGTTGTAACATAATTTAGACAAACTATGTGCTTTTCTATCTAATGTTTTGAGCATTTAAGAATGAAAATAGTGATTTCAACAGTCAATATTGAATCGTCTCATTTTAATATGTAAATATTATAACCTTTATTTGATTATATATATATAAGGATAGTGCCAAAAGTTGAGATTGCTCACTGATCTCTCATTATTTCAATTGTAAATTGACAAGAATAGACTATCTTCCTGTTTCTTCACCTTTAAAGATCCAGGATCATCACTAAGCTGTGCTATCTAAGGCATACTTTGATTTTGAATCGTTAATACACTGTTGTTATATTCAAATGTAAAAAGAATACAGTCTGTATTTATTATATAACAATCCGTTCCAACTAGTAGAATGACACATACATCAAGTCAGATCAACCTATATCTATTGATAGTAATATAAATTAATGAGTTTATTCTAAATAAATATTTATTACCAATAAAGCAATCATATGTAATTAAAATTGAACATCTATAAACTATGCCTTACTAAATTAAAAATAGAAAAGGAAATAAACATGTTTGTTGTAATAAATCTGTTATAAGTGGCATAGCTTGATATCCACTTAAGCCTTAATATAGAAGGTGAATGATTTGATGCTACATTTCTCTGGCCATCTGAACACTTCCTTTAAAACATTTTTGTTGTCAATTAATTTTAAAAAAACATTTTCTAAGCAATAATAAGAGTAAATGTAGAGATGAGACTATGTCAATTTTAAAAAAAATAAAAACAAGATAGTTGGTGTGGCAGTTGTATCATCCTACATAATAGTATTGGCACACACAATGAAGTAACTCAGCTATAGTTGAGTGTGTAGTTATAGTATATTGTGCATTCTATCTTACCTCTGCACCTGATATGTGTACATGCTTTGCTAATTGGATTGGTGGACTCTCTGATGCTTGGATTAACATGAGACTTTCACATTCAATAACATTCTACTTCTATAACCAGAAGTTATTAAGATAATTGAGACTAGAGAGGGTTTAATATAGATAGATCTTTGAAAAGTAATAGATACATATTCACCAAAGATTGTTTCAAGAGCAAGTTTTAATTATTCCTTGTGGTAGGATTCTCAGTTTCTTTTTTTTCAATTTCTGAGTATTATTCAAAAAGCTGCATATTGCTACACAACTAAACCAAGCTAATTTTGTCATGTTCTCTCTTCTGATACCTTTCCTCATAGTGCCAGATTACTGGTATAGAGGAATTACAAATCCACCATAATATGTACGGGGGATTGAGAACAGTATCTTAAAATAATAGATATGCATGCAGCAAGGCACAAATGTGCTTATTTATAGCACACTATAGCTAATAATGACAAATGTTTTAATTATCTTATTACCACAGCATCTGGTCATGGATCAGTCAACTTCATCTCCATTACAAGTGTTTGGCTGGCTGCTATTATTACTGTGATCATGGTTGTACTTTTTAATGCTCCATTTTGTTGTGATTGTACTTTTCAGAATTTGATTCCTTTTTAGATTAAAGTTTGTTAAACATACATATATTATTTTGCCATTTATTATTTTAAAATTTTCTATAGTAATGAATAAAAAAAAATATTAACTTTGCAATAAATCAACTTAAATATTATTAATCAGCATCTTGTGAGTGAAATGTGTTATTACTGAATGAAGAGTGGAATTAATACGTACATTGAGAAACATTATATTGTAAGCAACAATTATAGGAAATATACGGAATAAGAAACAACTGCATGCCTGAACTTAAATTGTATGTATGTTAGCTGCCTTGTCTAAAGCTGGAACATACACAACATTTTTTCTAGTTTTGATTACCATAATTCGATAAATACAAAATGCTGCCCCAATTTCGAGTTTAACCGGCTTACTGAGAGTCAGGTTTGGGTCAGGCAGTAAATCCTCATTAAAGTACTGATCCCCTAATCTTAAATATATGCCTTTGAGGGTGTATCATTATATCAGAAGTAGTCTTGTCCTCAGACTCCAAAAGGCCATTTTTGTCCTATCTTAAGAACAAATCATAGATATTGATGATAACTGTAAGTATTAAATTGATATCATTACTGACATTTGTAAATATCATTAATACTGTTCAATATAGTTGATATTTGTTTTACATTTATATCTTTTCATACCAACATCCACAATGCAATTTCAAAATCTTGTCTCAATTGAGCAGGCTCCTTTTTGCTCAAATTGTCAAGGAGTTAGAGGATGAGAATATCAGGAATGCTATATTTAAATTTAGCCTTTGTCGTCACTTGATGTATATATATATGTAGTATTTATGGATAAGAAAAACTTATAATTATCTTCCATAAGCTGATTAATAGGAATTTTACAAGGAAGAAAGTTGTTATTAAGTTCTTTGTCAACAGAAAAGATACATCATTGAGAATAATGAGGATTAGTTAAAATTGGTATATTATCTTACATTTCCTTTTGTTTATGGCTTTGAAAAACTCTTAGCTAAATCACTAAACATTTTAGTTGCAACCCTTTTTAAAATACCAAGGTAAAGGCTTTGTGTACACAGAGTAACATATTTTGATACTAGCTCCACCTAATATTCAAGTGTCTGCAAATTGAATTTACCTGATGAATTCTCCCCATGGCTCTATGACCATATAAAACAATCTGTCTTGATAAAAATAGTCCATCAGTTCTTGTTTGAATTAATGTTCAGTTTCCTGGAACATTAATGCAATCTTGTTATATTTAATGAATCATAGTCATCATATTGCCTCTACATGTGTGAATGGACTTATCTTTTTAACTACACAAATATATCAAAATGGATTATATAAACTGATAGTATGGGATATGTCTCAAT
This sequence comes from Gigantopelta aegis, assembly GCF_016097555.1. Lineage (NCBI taxonomy): Eukaryota > Metazoa > Mollusca > Gastropoda > Neomphalida > Peltospiridae > Gigantopelta > Gigantopelta aegis. Next base: position 168,266 of record NW_024533182.1, read on the forward strand.
GGATTAACATTTGTTAGATTATCACTCTAATGATAGTACTGCTTACTTTACATATGTAGACTGAACATCTAGCAATTATTAACACATTGAAATATATCCTACACTTTTAGTTCACTTAAATAATACTCTATACTCTGCAAAAGATGTCAACAATCTATTATGTTTTGACTAAACAAGGTCAATATTATTATATAAAGATCAATTCATCAATTATTGTTTACATATTTAAATAATTACACCTCTACTGGACTTATCAGATTACTAATCTTGACTGCAAATGCTAATTTTCTAAAAGTTTAGTACACAGTCTATATAATTTAACGTCATTAGCATCCATGAATACCAAGATAATTGCAAAGTTTACCAGCGATCGGATTTCGTAGGATAGAGTAACGACTTCGTAGAATAGAGTAACACTTCTGCATTATGACTATATTGAGTATATTGTTATCATAGAACGTTTGTTCTAACATGTAGCGGGAATTCTGACAACTCACACATGCAACTGTCACCAGACACATAGGATACTTTATGTTCAACTCAAATCTTTACAGTAATCCTAACAGAGTATACGGTACTGTTGCAGGAGGATCAAATCGATATGTTGTTGTACATGTCCTTCCACCTGTTGTAGTTCAAATGTTAATAGTCTTACTTGTAGCAATGGTGGATATACTTAATGTGAGTTCATATAGAGTTAGTATTACACTATAAGACGTCTAAATAGACACATTATATCTAATTTAGTTTTATTAGCTGTGATTAACGCATCTATGAATTAATTTTTATTTATTGTACAAACAATGTATGCTAATATCACCCTTAAAATAAAACATGACTAATATATTACCTTAAAAATTGATACAGACTAAATATACAAGTCAACATTGAAGTCATTGATGACAATGGAGTACTCCCAGATGTTAATCAAAATCGCATTCTTAATTCTCAAGCTAACCTGCAGTCACCTCAAGTATCTGATACTTTTAGTTCTGACACAACAGTCAATGAAGGTGGTAGCAATGTTATATCATTATCATATGCTACTAGAATAGAGTGTGCTACAAACTACTATCAATCAGACTGTTCTGTGTACTGTATACCAACTAATGATACTACTGGACATTACACTTGTGATAGTAATGGTAACAAGATTTGTTTACAAGCTATACTAATACAAGTTAAACTGTCTTGATGGTATGTTATATTTCATATCATTTGACACATATTTAATTATAGTGACTTTACTACTGCAAAACGATATATTGTATTGACTATCTTAATTAACAGACTGAGGAAGTGCTTAGCAAAAAGTATTAATTATTAATGTTATATACATCCTGTTCATTTAATGTGGACTTTTTTATTTGGTAATTGTTGTGTGTTTGTTTTATTTCAAGAAGGAGTTGGATTAGGAGGATCAGTAAGCTGTAATGATAGTAGTTCTGATAATGATAGCGGGACATTGATTGGAATTATGACCACAACAATTGCCAATGTGTTACTAAATGTTATTGTTCTAATGATTTTGTTGATGATATGTATTTGCTACTTCACTTGTAAAATAAAGTCAACAACAACAAACAATTTGGAACTGACAAGTGAGTATATTACTAGGTCTCTACAAAAATTAGAATCCTATCATTTTAAATGTGATATAGCATTTAAAGTTATGTGTATTATTAGGGACAAATATTTTTGAATTATTTTTGAATCAATAAATGTGTAGTATAATATGAGACTTTTAAAAGATTATATATATATATATATATATATATATATATATATATATATATATATATATGTGGTGGGTTAACACTGAATAGTAGATAAAACACAATGGAAGAAATTATGTGAATTAGTTTTCATAAGCTTGTTTGAGTCTTAAAGTACTTTTCTTGGCCCTTTATGATAGTATACCACATGTGTCTTGCCATAATATACATTATGAACTTTCCTTTCTATAGACATCGTGTCCAAAGATTGAGAGATTTCAAAAAAATGTGTACATTCCAGATGTTTGCAAGCATATTTAGTAATACACAAATAATTATATAAATAGTATAGATAGCATTTTTTTTTCTATTTGACAACATAAAAACAAATCATGCATTGTTTAAATCATAACCACATGCACTAATTTCATTATTACTCTTAGACACATAATAATTGTAATAATTTTGAACTATCTTAGATCTTGTTTTTTAGTAAAAAATTTAAAAATTTCAATTGTTGATAGAATACGTATGTGTGCATTGTTGAATCACATTGTTGTGTTAGTGCTTTCTTTGTTCATGTAAATGTTTAATATTTTATTGTTATGTTTACTCTTTATCTTTGTTGTTGGTATAGAGACAGCTAGAGGATGTCAAGTAGAATATCACATGTAATATTGATAATTAAGTCATTCCATTACAGGAGAAATGCTTTTGTAGCAGCATTTCTTCATTACTTCCTTCTTACTTCATTTTTGGATGCTATGTGAAAGTGCAACGTTATATCTAATGTTCTCAACCTTGGCTAAGAAAAGTGGCTATTTTTATCACTGTGATGGGGAAATTATAATGTCATTGAAATGTAACAGTTTTGTATGTAGCTACATACTAAATACAAAAATTAAATTTTAAATTTGTATTATTTTATAGTCACTCCTATTTTGCCTGTTGTAATTGGCCTTGCTGCTGGTCACAGTGCTATATGATGGATATAGATATCGAACAGATCAATATTGTATCTTAATATTAGCTTTAGTTTGTATATAGAGATAAGAAATACCTACATACTTATCAATCAAAAATAAACAAAAAGGAAACACAAACAAGAAATCCCATACCACATTGACAATAATTTACAACAAAACTAAAAGCTTAAACTAATTATCTGTTCATTATACAGGAATGTACTTAAAGCATCCGTCATTTTGTCACTATCTAATTTGGTTGTTTGGATTGTTAGCAGTAAATGAAACACCTCATTTTACTTGAATATTTATTTTTCATGTAAAGAGACTACTATTTGTCTAGTTTCTATGTTCGTATTAACTAAATATTATACTGCAATCTTTTTCTTACATGTGGTATGAAGTAAAATATATGGTCTAAGGTCTTGTCTCAGCTCAAATGGATTGAAAGATAGACTAACTTTAAAAATACATTATCTTATAAGATTTTAAGTAAATCCACTCAATTGTATATAGTATATATTGATACTTGCTTTATCTTAACTATAGATATCTAGAGAGAAGTAGTCAACATTGAAAGGTAGTGAAAAGTAAGGATCATCAAAAATTTAAATAGTGAAAGTATGTACAATAATATATGTGTAGTGATGGTTACGAAAAGCTCTTGTCAACACTTGAGTGTGTTAGTGACTATTCTCTACTAGCCCTATGCTTAAGGGTAATATAAGGAACCTTGAAGTGTAGGACTAGGGAAATAATGTTGTATCATGACATAAACTATGAAAGTGACACTGTCAACTAAGATCTTCTGTAGATGATCACCTATATCCTTATATAGCTATACTAAAGGTTTCTCTATTGATGAGAAAAAGTGCTCCTTCTGTGGAAGATAGTTACATTACTACTGCTGTGGTGTTATATAGTATGTCTGATAAATCTTAAATGGCTCCTCAAAAAATAGCTATATCAATAGGTGAGAGCCAGACAAAAAGAAAATAAATGATTCAGAATGTGGAAGTAGACAACAAGACTAAAAACAGTGAGAAAATTGATAACTAATTTTACAAAGATGAAGACAGTGTTTAATTTGATGTTTTAGATCACTATTTAATATGTAGTTATTATTTTAATTTAGAGTATTTGTTGATCATACTCTATTATTAGTAACCATTAATATATATACTATTTGTGGAGTTGATGCAACATGTTAACTCAATGAATCATGTACATGTACAATGTCATGTTATCATAGCAATATATTGTTTATGAGCCCTTGAATGATTTTAGTTTTTAGTTCAACTTTCAAAAATGAATTCTATTTTCAATTTTTATATTTACTAAAAAAGTTATACTATAAATACTTTCATTTAATTAAATAAATCATCATTAATTCATAGTAAAATGATAGAGAGGTCTTTTTCTTCTCTAGTACTACTATCATAAAATGAAAAAATTCTCAAGTTATATATATGGATGTAATCAATGTAATATTAACTTTATTTAAAAAACATAATTAAGAATGTGTGTCATTCTTTTTATGTAGGGGAGGAGGTGGCACTATCATATACTAACAATGTTTTTAAAGTCAAAGATAATAAATATTTTACACTCTATATGTATGTATTGTGATATTTTATAATGACAAGTCATAGTTATAAAAATATTGTACAGTAAATAATAATTTATAGAGTATATGCTTATAACGTACTTGATCAATGATTTTATTAACAACAAGTATTTGTTTACCTACTACAGGTATCTTGATATCTTGATATTTTGTGTTAATGTTACTTAAGAATGATATCTTGTTATTAAAGAGCTATATTGTGGGGAATGAGGATAAATATGATGGTCATAGTTTTCATATAAATTATATGATATAGTCATAGTTATATTTATGACCACGTTGTACTAGATCATTTATATCAATGTAATAATTATGTGAACATAAATATAATGTGACAAAAGAATATAATGAGTTATAATTATATCTTGAAGTAAAATTGAGTGTAGATTTATAAATGGACTATAGTAACATTATATGGCAGTTATGATAGATATAACAATAAGTACATATAATGCATCTAAGTTTAAAATGCAATTATCAAAGATTAAGTGGTGTTAGAAACTGTAGGGGCTGTAGGACCAATATCCTCTACACTTTTAGGCTAATCTTACTGAGCATGCTCATTGCACTACACATAAAGAGTCATTATGATTATTATTCATTAATACTAATATTATTATTTGCACCCACACATTTTGGTGTGTGGCCTGTGGGTGTGGTTTTGTTGGCCTCTCATAGCATTTGTAATGGATATTAGCATTTATGTTATACTTTTAGTTGGAGTTTAGATATTTGTAACATATACTTCAAAGATGTTGTTTATATACTATACCTCCCATGTAAACAAAACAAATAACAATAAATATAGTAAAAACAAGTCATGTTTATGTATCAAACTAAACATAGCACCTACAGTAGTGGGAGTATCTGTTTATAAGATAACTCATATAATATAAGACATTATTAGTTCCATGTAAATATCCAAAATTTGGTATTATCTGTTAGAATAAAGTAGCTATATTGTTATGATAGTTACATGTTTATGTTTATTTTATTATTGTATCTTGTTCTTGTCACTAAACTACATAGATCATATTAAGTGGTACATTGACTATATCATAGCAAGCCTTTATATTGTAAACGACTTGCATTTCCTCTCCATATTCTATCTCCTATATATACGAGGGGGTGTTCACGTGAGTAATATATAATAATTATTTATTAGAATTTCCTCCTTTTGGCTAAACATTCGCTGCTCGTCATAACACTGGGCTAACTACCAAGAGAGGCAGAAAAGGTATGAAAGATGTCTACGATAGTTATGTGTAACTGTAAGTATTGTAGTTAATTTTGTTATTAAGTTCATTTAGGTACTATAGTTAGTATTGACATATATATATATAGTTGTTTGCTATGAGGCACAAGATGAGGTAGATTTATCAAATGCCAAATTGTCTTCACAACAAGTCAATATATCATTATAATATAACATGACTATATATAAAACAAGCTTGTTTTGACTGTTTTGACTATACTATATATTGCAATATATATATATATATAGAAGAAGTAATACTCTTTAGTTAGCAACAGATCATGTTACTATACAGTTAAATATACCATGTTACACATAATACAGGAACTATGAGCATGATTCAAATATAAGATTTAGACTTTCTAGAATTTTATGTTACAATTCATGATACAGTAATATTTATCTGCAGCTGAGATTGTAAGATTATATCTTTATGGGCTCAGATACCATACTAGCTATTACTATAACAGTGTGGATAGCTAATTATGCTAATTAGATTTGAGGCTTCCAGTTTAATTGATTCCCTTGGGAACTTTCATTGCTAATATTGTAAGTAGCTATATTTATAACACCATCATATTGTATATATAATCTCTAAAGTTGTTATTTTTTATGTTTATGTAAATGAACTACTTAGATAATAATTATTTAGTAGTACATAGATAATATCATAGCAAGTTATAGCCTGGTAAATGACTTTCATTTCCTTTCTATATATATACCTATATAATAAGGCGTGTTTCAAACAAACAAATAGTTTAATTATAAATTATTAATTATTTATAATATTGTCAATTGAAATCCATTTTACTAAACTAAATAATTCCTATTATAAACATAATATAAGAACATTGAACATAAATCAAGTAATCTTACTATTGCTATTATTTAGATGTTATAGACCTTTTATATGATATAATAGTATTATCTCTTAGCTAAGGTTGTTAATGATGTGATGTATATAACTTTATGGGCTCATATACCATACTAACTATTACTATAATAGTGTGGGTAGTTAATTAGATTTGATGCCTCCACTCAGTTGTTGGTTCCTTTGGGAACTTTTATTAGCATTAATATGGATGTGTTCATTGTCAAGTTACTTTTGGGAAGACACAATAATTTCCAACCCAAAGAACCACAAATTGCTTGTGTATATTATAATCATATTCCTCACTACCAAACAAGTGAATTCATGAATCATTAATTTATAAAAAAATCTCACAAATTCCCTAATTTGTTTAAACAACATATAAAGTAGCTATGTTTTTTATAATCAATCAATGGTTTTTATATAGGTTTCTTTAAGTATGATTTATGGGTATATCAAAGGCACTGACAGTACAGTATGTGCTATATTGGGCCAACTGTACTATATAAAAAACTTTAATATAGCGTGGTCATTTTATGACTAAAACTGTTGTACTTATAACTGTCACTACTAACATTTAAAACAACTATTCCACTTCTTGCTATCTTCATCAAGCTGTCCAAGCATCACTAGAAATCATTCAAAAACATGTTCTGTCTCTCTGGCTATACAATATATATCGCATTTATGATATGCTATGTGCTATATGACATCTCAACCACCCCCTCATGCAATATATCCATATAGTGATCAGAACACCATTTTACTTATTACATAAAACTAATATTAGGATATTTATTTTATAAGTCTTATGTTTTATGTTTGTATCTTGTTCAAAAACTACTTAGTACAAATTGATGATGTTATTAAGTAGTTAATAACAACCTATCATGTCTGCTAACAGTAATATAATATATTATATTTGTGTCTTTATATTAATACAACAAACAGCTTCTTTGTCTATCTAGTTTTTTGAGAATATTTCTAAGTTTACATAGTATATAATTACTTTATGTATACTGTTTTACTGGATGAATTAAAATATATTTTTAGATTTAAAGGTTAGACGTTTGTTGTGTTAATATTATATAGTAGTTCCTTGCAGACACTATGATGTGGTAACTTGTTGACTAAGCTACCATATTAAGTTACTATAGTAGAGTAAGTCACGCACAATTTGTAGTTGGAACATTTAGCAAATAAAGTATCATAACAGACATCAATCAAAACTGTGTATCTCTAAAGTTATTTATTGACAGCTGCTATATATAATCTTATCAACTCTTATTATATTCTCATGTCAAACTACTTAAATTGATAGCTATATTCTCATGTCACGTGTTATTATTTATAATCAGTAGCTATTATGTAGTCAAACTCAAAAACTCACAATTACAAATTATCAAATCAATTATTCATAACAGTTTGTGCTTTAGTATTTAATGTTCAGAGTACAAGATTTAGCTAAATATAGTTGATTATATTTGTATGTTATATAAATAACATTTTAGGGAAAAGTAATGCTTGATCACTTATTAAATAACTAGTAACTTGAAACGTTTGATTGTATATCCAATATTGTTTATAATCAAAGTCTATCTTTTATTTATTATAATTCATAACATTTAGGTCAATCATTATGGCTAGTACATCTATGCTGATCTTTCTACTCCTATCATCAGTAATGGTAAATGTTAGTTACTATTAATACATTATGTCATGCATTTAAATAGTTGTCACAGTAGAATAGTACTAATTGAGTCTTTTTATAATATGTTGTAATCATTTCCATTACTGTGTTCATTATATAGATATCATATGCTGATTGGACACTTTATGTTTAGACTTAACTCCTATAGTAATACATGAAAGTATATGGTACACCAATGGTCGATATTGTTGTTGTACATGTCCTCCACCTGTTGCCTTTCAAATGTTAATAGTCCTTACTTGTAGCAATGGTGGATGTAATACTCGAATTCTTATATGTGCTAATCAAGGGAGTACTGCACAGTCCTGTGTGTATTCTAATGTTATTAACAGTGATACTGTTAGTTTTGGACAAGGAAATGTTGCAGGTGGTCTAACTAATCCAGTTCAAGTTACTGTAGCAGGACCATTACTTAATGTAAGTATATAAATTCACTTATATGAAATCATTTTCTAAAAAATATAACAGCTTCACTAATGATAGTAACTATAATCATAAAAGGTTATTGTGAATAGAAAATTGTATATATTGTTTATGTTTATACAGATTAATGTAAAAGTCAACATTGAAGTCCTTGATGACAATGGAGTAAGCTCAACTGTTAATCCATCTCGCATTCTTAATTCTCAAGCTAACCTGCAGTCACCTCAAGTATCTAGTACTTTTAGTTCGGACACAAACAGTCAATGAAGGTGGTAGCAATGTTATAATCATTATCATATGCTACTAGAATAGAGTGTGCTACAAACTACTATCAATCAAACTGTTCTGTGTACTGATAACAACTAATGATACTACTGGACATTTACTGGTGATACTAATGGTAACAAGATCTGTTTACCAGGCTATACTAATACAAGTACAAACTGTCTTGATGGTATGTTATATTTCATATCATTAATCTGCACTTGATTATAGAAACTAGATTACTACAATTATAATATATTATTGCTAAAATTATTTACCTTAATTTTTACAGACAAAGCGATAAATGCAAGGAAGGTTGTCATCTAACTGGAGGCTATGTGGATCAACCTGGACAATGTCAATGTAATAGTGGTTGGTCTGGTACTAACTGTAGTGTTTCCTGAGTGTCCTAATGAGTGTCAAAATGGTGCTTGTAATGTACCTAATAACTGTGTCTGTAATATGATGGGGTGGAGTTAACTGTGCTCAACCAGTATGTCATCATGACTGTAATCAAACTGAGGACAATGTACAGCACCTGATACATGTAGCCATGTTGTGTGTTAAATGGACTGGTGGACCTCGGTGATGTTGAGACAGGTATGATTTATATTATAACAATTAAATTAACAATATATATTTATGTTAAAGATGGAAACCCAACCAACTAATCATATACAACTGACTTTTTAAAAAATAATTGAATATCCAAATAGAATATGATTTTATCATGAAATTTAGTATTACATATTTAGTCAATAGAAAAATTTTCACAATTACAGGGTATAGTTGATACAATTAGTATAGACAATGTAATAATAGTATATGAGGTTTTATCTGATTAAATGTGATTTTGTTAAGTGTTATGATTTATTCAAATAGCAATAATTGCAGAGAAGGTTGTCATCTAGTGGAGGCTATTGTGATCAACCTGGACAATGTCAATGTAAAAGGGGTTGTCTGGTACGAACTGTAGTGTTCCTGACTGTACTAATGAGTGTCAAAATGGTGCTTGTAATGTACCTAATAAGGTGTCTGTAATGATGGTGAGTGGATGAGCTGTACTCAACAGTATGGTCATAAAGAATTAACTCAACTGGAGGACAATGTACAGCGCGTCCTGATACATGTACATGTTATGCTAAATGGACCTGGTGGACTCCTGTGATGTTCTAATAGACCAAAACAGTAAATTCCCCAGTATATTATATCACTGATTTTAGTTACTTTGATTTTTGCCCTTTTTTCGTTTAATAACAGGGTGAAAGGGAATATAGGCAATACTTCTTTGATACTAACATCCATCCGTTCAACGGATAAGTGCGAATGTACTGATGTATGAGATGACAGTTTTGACCTTTATTGGTGGGGTTATCGCAATAATAATCAATGTTATACTGACTGTGTTGTTCTAATAATTCTATTTAATGATCGGTATTTGTTTACTTCCCTTGCAACAAAACTAAGTCAGCAAAAAGTAGTATTGAATGACAATAGTTAGTTATATCTTTAAATGATTTTTTATGAATTTGTCATGATGAAGTCAATTATAATTGACCTTATGGTGTTGAGGCACACAGCTGGTCAAAATAGGCTTCATATTAACCCATGTTACTGTGTGTAGGAGGATGTTCCTGCTGTTCCTACCACTGCCTGTATTCCTTAGGTGCCTTCTCCGTATGTCTTTTAGTGTATGTGTTTGCTAATAAACTATGTCAATTCACTCCATTTTTACCATTTAATAAAAGTCAGATGCCACATGTAACATAGTACTGCTTAATATATGCTATAATTTGTACTTTCGTTGTCACTGCATAATTCTTATGTCAATTACATTTAGACAGACAAATGCCCCCAAATATGACAAATTTAATGTTTTGGGAACATTGGCCAGCTGTCATTTTTAAGGAACTTCCCAAGTTTTTTAAATTTGATTTTTTAT